>NW_028142970.1:600000-821000 GCF_977018435.1 Lepisma saccharinum | reverse complement strand
TTGACTTGTTCCCAAGTGTTCACCGAGTTCAGGCATTTGTACATAGATGGCTCTGTTGTTGGCAAAAAAAGTTAAAAATATTGACATATTAAAATAATTGACTTGTTCCCAAGTGTTCACCGAGTTCAGACATTTGCACATAGATGGCCCCTGTTGTTGTTGCTTATTTTTTTGGAATATCTCTAAAACAGGCAAATTTTGTTTACTGTTTTCTACAATTGGCAATACTGATATGTATTAGACACCATATGTAGTGTCATTCTCATAGGAGAAAAATCATATGTTTATGATGTAAGAAATGAGAGAGTGACAGAGCAATTCTAGAAGAATTACATTGTTTTAATATTAGATAAACAAATTGAAGCTGGTATCCAATTGAACTTAAACCAGAAATAAATATGTGTGTGTGTGTGTGTGTGTATGGCCTAGTTTTAAGTATGGCTACAAGAGGGGCATATTTTTAACAAAATTATGGACAACAATCTCTCAGAAGTGCCTTTTGTAAGTGTAGCCTCATCAATCTGAGGAGGTCATACTTTCTCATGGAATCCATGAGGGCTTTTTTACAAAAATCTTGGATTATACGGGGTTTCACACTAGAGCAAAAAACTCATATGGCCATGTTGAGCTAGTTTTAAGTATAGCCAAACCTGCTTGAGGAGAGTTCATACTTTCGTGGGTTTATAGTACAGTCAATACAACTACTCCTATCTGAAAATTTGAAAATTCTTCAAAAATTCGTCCAAAATCTTGATGTCTCCAATCTCTTGTTTTGTACGTTTTTTCCACGTTTCTTGACATCCAATGTATCCCTGCAATGTTTGGTGAAGATCTGAGTATGTAGTTTTTGACCTTATATGGAACCTCCTATCTGAAAATTTGAGAATTCTTAAAAAATTTGACCAAAATCTTGATATCCCCAATCCTATGTTTTGTATGTTTTTTCCACGTGTCTTGACATCCAATGTATCCCTGCAAAGTTTGGTGAAGATCTGAGTATGTAGTTTTTGACCTTATCTGGAACATCCTTTCTGAAAATTTGAAAATTCTTAAAAAATTCGTCCAAAATCTTGATGTCTCCAATCTCTTGTTTTGTACGTTTTTTCCACGTGTCTTGACATCCAATGTATCCCTGCAAAGTTTGGTGAAGATCTGAGTATGTAGTTTTGGACCTTATATGGAACCTCCTTTCTGAAAATTTGAAAATTCTTAAAAAAATTCGTCCAAAATCTTGATGTCTCCAATCTCTTGTTTTGTACGTTTTTTCCACGTGTCTTGACATCCAATGTATCCCTGCAAAGTTTGGTGAAGATCTGAGTATGTAGTTTTTGACCTTATATGGAACCTCCCATCTGAAAATTTGAAAATTCCTAAAAAATCCGTCTAAAATCTTGATGTCTCCACTCTCTTGTTTTGTACTTTTTTTCCACGTGTCTTGACATCCAATGTATCCCTGCAAAGTTTGGTGAAGATCTGAGTATGTAGTTTTTGACCTTATATGGAACCTCCTTTCTGAAAATTTGAAAATTCTTAAAAAATTCGACCAAAATCTTGATGTCTCCAATCCTATGTTTTGTATGTTTTTTCCACGTGTCTTGACATCCAATGTATCCATGCAAAGTTTGGTGAAGATCTGAGTATGTAGTTTTTTACCTTATATGGAACCTCCTATCTGAAAATTTGAGAATTCTTGAAAAATTCGTCCAAAATCTTGATGTCTCCAATCTCTTGTTTTGTACGTTTTTTCCACGTGTCTTGACATCCAATGTATCCCTGCAAAGTTTGGTGAAGATCTGAGTATGTCGTTTTTGACCTTATCTGGAACATCCTTTCTGAAAATTTGAAAATTCTTAAAAAATTCGTCCAAAATCTTGATGTCTCCAATCTCTTGTTTTGTACGTTTTTTTCACGTGTCTTCACATCCAATGTATCCCTGCAAAGTTTGGTGAAGATCTGAGTATGTAGTTTTTGACCTTATCTGGAACCTCTCATCTGAAAATTTGAAAATTCCTAAAAAATCCGTCCAAAATCTTGATGACACCAATCTCTTGTTTTGTACGTTTTTTCCACGTGTCTTGACATCCAATGTATCCCTGCAAAGTTTGGTGAAGATCTGAGTATGTAGTTTTTGACCTTATCTGGAACCTCCTTTCTGAAAATTTGAAAATTCTTCAAAAATTCGTCCAAAATCTTGATGTCTCCACTCTCTTGTTTTGTACGTTTTTTCCACGTGTCTTGACATCCAATGTATCCCTGCAAAGTTTGGTGAAGATCTGAGTATGTAGTTTCTGACCTTATATGGAGCCTCCTTTCTGAAAATTTAAAAATTCTTAAAAAATTCGTCGAAAATCTTGATGTCTCCAATCTCTTGTTTTGTACGTTTTTTCCACGTGTCTTGACATGCAAAGTATCCCTGCAACGTTTGGTGAAGATCTGAGTATGTAGTTTTTGACCTTATCTGGAACCTCCTATCTGAAAATTTGAAAATTCTTAAAAAATTCGTCCAAAATCTTGATGTCTCCAATCTCTTGTTTTGTACGTTTTTTCCACGTTTCTTGACATCCAATGTATCCCTGCAATGTTTGGTGAAGATCTGAGTATGTAGTTTTTGACCTTATATGGAACCTCCTATCTGAAAATTTGAAAATTCTTAAAAAATTTGACCAAAATCTTGATATCCCCAATCCTATGTTTTGTATGTTTTTTCCACGTGTCTTGACATCCAATGTATCCCTGCAAAGTTTGGTGAAGATCTGAGTATGTAGTTTTTGACCTTATCTGGAACCTCCTATCTGAAAATTTGAAAATTTTTAAAAAATTCGTCCAAAATCTTGATGTCTTCAATCTCTTGTTTTGTACGTTTTTTCCACGTGTCTTGACCTCCAATGTATCCCTGCAAAGTTTGGTGAAGATCTGAGTATGTCGTTTTTGACCTTATGTGGAGCATCCTTTCTGAAAATTTGAAAATTCTTAAAAAATTCGTCCAAAATCTTGATGTCTCCAATCTCTTGTTTTGTACGTTTTTTCCACGTGTCTTGACATCCAATGTATCCCTGCAAAGTTTGGTGAAGATCTGAGTATGTAGTTTTTAAACTTATATGGAACCTCCTTTCTGAAAATTTGAAAATTCTTAAAAAATTCGTCCAAAATCTTGATGTCCCCAATCTCTTGTTTTGTACGTTTTTTACACGTGTCTTGACATCCAATGTATCCATGCAAAGTTTGGTGAAGATCTGAGTATGTCGTTTTTGACCTTATCTGGAACCTCCCATCTGAAAATTTGAAAATTCTTCAAAAATTCGTCGAAAATCTTGATGTCTCCAATCTCTTGTTTTGTACGTTTTTTCCACGTGTCTTGACATGCAAAGTATCCCTGCAACGTTTGGTGAAGATCTGAGTATGTAGTTTTTGACCTTATCTGGAACCTCCTATCTGAAAATTTGAAAATTCTTCAAAAATTCGTCCAAAATCTTGATGTCTCCAATCTCTTGTTTTGTACGTTTTTTCCACGTTTCTTGACATCCAATGTATCCCTGCAATGTTTGGTGAAGATCTGAGTATGTAGTTTTTGACCTTATATGGAACCTCCTATCTGAAAATTTGAGAATTCTTAAAAAATTTGACCAAAATCTTGATATCCCCAATCCTATGTTTTGTATGTTTTTTCCACGTGTCTTGACATCCAATGTATCGCTGCAAATTTTAGTGGAGATCTGAGTATGTAATTTTTGACTTTATCTGGAACCTCCTATCTGAAAATTTGAAAATTTTTAAAAAATTCGTCCAAAATCTTGATGTCTTCAATCTCTTGTTTTGTACGTTTTTTCCACGTGTCTTGACCTCCAATGTATCCCTGCAAAGTTTGGTGAAGATCTGAGTATGTCGTTTTTGACCTTATCTGGAACATCCTTTCTGAAAATTTGAAAATTCTTAAAAAATTCGTCCAAAATCTTGATGTCTCCAATCTCTTGTTTTGTACGTTTTTTCCACGTGTCTTGACATCCAATGTATCCCTGCAAAGTTTGGTGAAGATCTGAGTATGTCGTTTTTGACCTTATCTGGAACATCCTTTCTGAAAATTTGAAAATTCTTAAAAAATTCGTCCAAAATCTTGATGTCTTCAATCTCTTGTTTTGTACGTTTTTTCCACGTGTCTTGACCTCCAATGTATCCCTGCAAAGTTTGGTGAAGATCTGAGTATGTCGTTTTTGACCTTATCTGGAACATCCTTTCTGAAAATTTGAAAATTCTTAAAAAATTCGTCCAAAATCTTGATGTCTCCAATCTCTTGTTTTGTACGTTTTTTCCACGTGTCTTGACATCCAATGTATCCCTGCAAAGTTTGGTGAAGATCTGAGTATGTCGTTTTTGACCTTATCTGGAACATCCTTTCTGAAAATTTGAAAATTCTTAAAAAATTCGTCCAAAATCTTGATGTCTCCAATCTCTTGTTTTGTACGTTTTTTCCACGTGTCTTGACATCCAATGTATCCCTGCAAAGTTTGGTGAAGATCTGAGTATGTAGTTTTTGACCTTATATGGAACCTCCCATCTGAAAATTTGAAAATTCCTAAAAAATTCGTCTAAAATCTTGATGTCTCCACTCTCTTGTTTTGTACTTTTTTTCCACGTGTCTTGACATCCAATGCATCCCTGCAAAGTTTGGTGAAGATCTGAGTATGTAGTTTTTGACCTTATATGGAACCTCCTATCTGAAAATTTGAGAATTCTTGAAAAATTCGTCCAAAATCTTGATGTCTCCAATCTCTTGTTTTGTACGTTTTTTCCACGTGTCTTGACATCCAATGTATCCCTGCAAAGTTTGGTGAAGATCTGAGTATGTAGTTTTTGACCTTATCTGGAACCTCCTATCTGAAAATTTGAAAATTTTTAAAAAATTCGTC
Organism: Lepisma saccharinum; assembly: GCF_977018435.1. NCBI lineage: Eukaryota > Metazoa > Arthropoda > Insecta > Zygentoma > Lepismatidae > Lepisma > Lepisma saccharinum. The sequence goes on along the minus strand of NW_028142970.1, from coordinate 816,096 downwards.
CAAAATCTTGATGTCTTCAATCTCTTGTTTTGTACGTTTTTTCCACGTGTCTTGACTTCCAATGTATCCCTGCAAAGTTTGGTGAAGATCTGAGTATGTCGTTTTTGACCTTATCTGGAACATCCTTTCTGAAAGTTTGAAAATACTTAAAAAAATCGTCCAAAATCTTGATGTCTCCAATCTCTTGTTTTGTACGTTTTTTCCACGTGTCTTGACATCCAATGTATCCCTGCAAAGTTTGGTGAAGATCTGAGTATGTAGTTTTTGACCTTATATGGAACCTCCTTTCTGAAAATTTGAAAATTCTTAAAAAATTCGTCCAAAATCTTGATGTCCCCAATCTCTTGTTTTGTACGTTTTTTCCACGTGTCTTGACATCCAATGTATCCATGCAAAGTTTGGTGAAGATCTGAGTATGTCGTTTTTGACCTTATCTGGAACCTCCCATCTGAAAATTTGAAAATTCTTCAAAAATTCGTCGAAAATCTTGATGTCTCCAATCTCTTGTTTTGTACGTTTTTCCCACGTGTCTTGACATGCAAAGTATCCCTGCAACGTTTGGTGAAGATCAGAGTATGTAGTTTTTGACCTTATCTGGAACCTCCCATCTGAAAATTTGAAAATTCCTAAAAAATCCGTCCAAAATCTTGATGACCTCAATCTCTTGTTTTGTACGTTTTTTCCACGTGTCTTGACATCCAATGTATCCCTGCAAAGTTTGGTGAAGATCTGAGTATGTAGTTTTTGACCTTATATGGAGCCTCCTTTCTGAAAATTTGAAAATTCTTAAAAAATTCGTCGAAAATCTTGATGTCTCCAATCTCTTGTTTTGTACGTTTTTTCCACGTGTCTTGACATGCAAAGTATCCCTGCAACGTTTGGTGAAGATCTGAGTATGTAGTTTTTGACCTTATCTGGAACCTCCTATCTGAAAATTTGAAAATTCTTAAAAAACTCGTCCAAAATCTTGATGTCTCCAATCTCTTGTTTTGTACGTTTTTTCCACGTTTCTTGACATCCAATGTATCCCTGCAATGTTTGGTGAAGATCTGAGTATGTAGTTTTTGACCTTATATGGAACCTCCTATCTGAAAATTTGAAAATTCTTAAAAAATTAGACCAAAATCTTGATATCCCCAATCCTATGTTTTGTATGTTTTTTCCACGTGTCTTGACATCCAATGTATCCCTGCAAAGTTTGGTGAAGATCTGAGTATGTAGTTTTTGACCTTATCTGGAACCTCCTATCTGAAAATTTGAAAATTTTTAAAAAAATCGTCCAAAATCTTGATGTCTTCAATCTCTTGTTTTGTACGTTTTTTTCCACGTGTCTTGACCTCCAATGTATCCCTGCAAAGTTTGGTGAAGATCTGAGTATGTCGTTTTTGACCTTATGTGGAACATCCTTTCTGAAAATTTGAAAATTCTTAAAAAATTCGTCCAAAATCTTGATGTCTCCAATCTCTTGTTTTGTACGTTTTTTCCACGTGTCTTGACATCCAATGTATCCCTGCAAAGTTTGGTGAAGATCTGAGTATGTAGTTTTTGAACTTATATGGAACCTCCTTTCTGAAAATTTGAAAATTCTTAAAAAATTCGTCCAAAATCTTGATGTCCCCAATCTCTTGTTTTGTACGTTTTTTACACGTGTCTTGACATCCAATGTATCCATGCAAAGTTTGGTGAAGATCTGAGTATGTCGTTTTTGACCTTATCTGGAACCTCCCATCTGAAAATTTGAAAATTCTTCAAAAATTCGTCGAAAATCTTGATGTCTCCAATCTCTTGTTTTGTACGTTTTTTCCACGTGTCTTGACATGCAAAGTATCCCTGCAACGTTTGGTGAAGATCTGAGTATGTAGTTTTTGACCTTATCTGGAACCTCCTATCTGAAAATTTGAAAATTCTTAAAAAATTCGTCGAAAATCTTGATGTCTCCAATCTCTTGTTTTGTACGTTTTTTCCACGTTTCTTGACATCCAATGTATCCCTGCAATATTTGGTGAAGATCTGAGTATGTAATTTTTGACCTTATATGGAACGTCCTATCTGAAAATTTGAGAATTCTTAAAAAATTTGACCAAAATCTTGATATCCCCAATCCTATGTTTTGTATGTTTTTTCCACGTGTCTTGACATCCAATGTATCGCTGCAAATTTTAGTGGAGATCTGAGTATGTAGTTTTTGACTTTATCTGGAACCTCCTATCTGAAAATTTGAAAATTTTTAAAAAATTCGTCCAAAATCTTGATGTCTTCAATCTCTTGTTTTGTACGTTTTTTCCACGTGTCTTGACCTCCAATGTATCCCTGCAAAGTTTGGTGAAGATCTGAGTATGTCGTTTTTGACCTTATCTGGAACATCCTTTCTGAAAATTTGGAAATTCTTAAAAAATTCGTCCAAAATCTTGATGTCTCCAATCTCTTGTTTTGTACGGTTTTTCCACGTGTCTTGACATCCAATGTATCCCTGCAAAGTTTGGTGAAGATCTGAGTATGTCGTTTTTGACCTTATCTGGAACATCCTTTCTGAAAATTTGAAAATTCTTAAAAAATTCGTCCAAAATCTTGATGTCTCCAATCTCTTGTTTTGTACGTTTTTTCCACGTGTCTTGACATGCAATGTATCCCTGCAAAGTTTGGTGAAGATCTGAGTATGTAGTTTTTGACCTTATATGGAACCTCCCATCTGAAAATTTGAAAATTCCTAAAAAATTCGTCTAAAATCTTGATGTCTCCACTCTCTTGTTTTGTACTTTTTTTCCACGTGTCTTGACATCCAATGTATCCCTGCAAAGTTTGGTGAAGATCTGAGTATGTAGTTTTTGACCTTATATGGAACCTCCTATCTGAAAATTTGAGAATTCTTGAAAAATTCGTCCAAAATCTTGATGTCTCCAATCTCTTGTTTTGTACGTTTTTTCCACGTGTCTTGACATCCAATGTATCCCTGCAAAGTTTGGTGAAGATCTGAGTATGTAGTTTTTGACCTTATCTGGAACCTCCTATCTGAAAATTTGAAAATTTTTAAAAAATTCGTCCAAAATCTTGATGTCTTCAATCTCTTGTTTTGTACGTTTTTTCCACGTGTCTTGACTTCCAATGTATCCCTGCAAAGTTTGGTGAAGATCTGAGTATGTCGTTTTTGACCTTATCTGGAACATCCTTTCTGAAAGTTTGAAAATTCTTAAAAAAATCGTCCAAAATCTTGATGTCTCCAATCTCTTGTTTTGTACGTTTTTTCCACGTGTCTTGACATCCAATGTATCCCTGCAAAGTTTGGTGAAGATCTGAGTATGTAGTTTTTGACCTTATATGGAACCTCCTTTCTGAAAATTTGAAAATTCTTAAAAAATTCGTCCAAAATCTTGATGTCCCCAATCTCTTGTTTTGTACGTTTTTTCCACGTGTCTTGACATCCAATGTATCCATGCAAAGTTTGGTGAAGATCTGAGTATGTCGTTTTTGACCTTATCTGGAACCTCCCATCTGAAAATTTGAAAATTCTTCAAAAATTCATCGAAAATCTTGATGTCTCCAATCTCTTGTTTTGTACGTTTTTCCCACGTGTCTTGACATGCAAAGTATCCCTGCAACGTTTGGTGAAGATCTGAGTATGTAGTTTTTGACCTTATCTGGAACCTCCCATCTGAAAATTTGAAAATTCCTAAAAAATCCGTCCAAAATCTTGATGACCTCAATCTCTTGTTTTGTACGTTTTTTCCACGTGTCTTGACATCCAATGTATCCCTGCAATGTTTGGTGAAGATCTGAGTATGTAGTTTTTGACCTTATATGGAACCTCTTATCTGAAAATTTGAAAATTCTTAAAAATATTTGACAAAAATCTTGATGTCTCCAATCCTATGTTTTGTATGTTTTTTCCACGTGTCTTGACATCCAATGTATCCATGCAAAGTTTGGTGAAGATCTGAGTATGTCGTTTTTGACCTTATCTGGAACATCCTTTCTGAAAATTTGAAAATTCTTAAAAAATTCGTCCAAAATCTTGATGTCCCCAATCCTATGTTTTGTATGTTTTTTCCACGTGTCTTGACATCCAATGTATTTCTGCAAAGTTTGGTGAAGATCTGAGTATGTCGTTTTTGACCTTATCTGGAACCTCCCATCTGAAAATTTGAAAATCCTTAAAAAATTCGACCAAAATCTTGATGTCTCCAATCCTATGTTTTGTATGTTTTTTCCACGTGTCTTGACATCCAATGTATCCATGCAAAGTTTGGTGAAGATCTGAGTATGTAGTTTTTGACCTTATCTGGAACCTTCCATCTGAAAATTTGAAAATTTTTAAAAAAATCGTCCAAAATCTTGATGTCTCCAATCTCTTGTTTTGTACGTTTTTTCCACGTGTCTTGACCTCCAATGTATCCCTGCAATGTTTGGTGAAGATCTGAGTATGTAGTTTTTGACCTTATATGGAACCTCCTATCTGAAAATTTGAAAATTCTTAAAAAATTTGACCAAAATCTTGATGTCCCCAATCCTATGTTTTGTATGTTTTTTCCACGTGTCTTGACATCCAATATATCCCTGCAAAGTTTGGTGAAGATCTGAGTATGTCGTTTTTGACCTTATCTGGAACATCCTTTCTGAAAATTTGAAAATTCTTAAAAAATTCGTCGAAAATCTTGATGTCTCCAATCTCTTGTTTTGTACGTTTTTTTCCACGTGTCTTGACATGCAATGTATCCCTGCAAAGTTTGGTGAAGATCTGAGTATGTAGTTTTTGACCTTATATGGAACCTCCCATCTGAAAATTTGAAAATTCCTAAAAAATTCGTCTAAAATCTTGATGTCTCCACTCTCTTGTTTTGTACTTTTTTTCCACGTGTCTTGACATCCAATGTATCCCTGCAAAGTTTGGTGAAGATCTGAGTATGTAGTTTTTGACCTTATATGGAACCTCCTATCTGAAAATTTGAGAATTCTTGAAAAATTCGTCCAAAATCTTGATGTCTCCAATCTCTTGTTTTGTACGTTTTTTCCACGTGTCTTGACATCCAATGTATCCCTGCAAAGTTTGGTGAAGATCTGAGTATGTAGTTTTTGACCTTATCTGGAACTTCCTATCTGAAAATTTGAAAATTTTTAAAAAATTCGTCCAAAATCTTGATGTCTTCAATCTCTTGTTTTGTACGTTTTTTCCACGTGTCTTGACTTCCAATGTATCCCTGCAAGGTTTGGTGAAGATCTGAGTATGTCGTTTTTGACCTTATCTGGAACATCCTTTCTGAAAGTTTGAAAATTCTTAAAAAAATCGTCCAAAATCTTGATGTCTCCAATCTCTTGTTTTGTACGTTTTTTCCACGTGTCTTGACATCCAATGTATCCCTGCAAAGTTTGGTGAAGATCTGAGTATGTAGTTTTTGACCTTATATGGAACCTCCTTTCTGAAAATTTGAAAATTCTTAAAAAATTCGTCCAAAATCTTGATGTCCCCAATCTCTTGTTTTGTACGTTTTTTCCACGTGTCTTGACATCCAATGTATCCATGCAAAGTTTGGTGAAGATCTGAGTATGTCGTTTTTGACCTTATCTGGAACCTCCCATCTGAAAATTTGAAAATTCTTCAAAAATTCATCGAAAATCTTGATGTCTCCAATCTCTTGTTTTGTACGTTTTTCCCACGTGTCTTGACATGCAATGTATCCCTGCAACGTTTGGTGAAGATCTGAGTATGTAGTTTTTGACCTTATCTGGAACCTCCCATCTGAAAATTTGAAAATTCCTAAAAAATCCGTCCAAAATCTTGATGACCTCAATCTCTTGTTTTGTACGTTTTTTCCACGTGTCTTGACATCCAATGTATCCCTGCAATGTTTGGTGAAGATCTGAGTATGTAGTTTTTGACCTTATATGGAACCTCTTATCTGAAAATTTGAAAATTCTTAAAAATATTTGACAAAAATCTTTGTTGTCCCCAATCCTATGTTTTGTATGTTTTTTCCACGTGTCTTGACATCCAATGTATTTCTGCAAAGTTTGGTGAAGATCTGAGTATGTCGTTTTTGACCTTATCTGGAACCTCCCATCTGAAAATTTGAAAATTCTTAAAAAATTCGACCAAAATCTTGATGTCTCCAATCCTATGTTTTGTATGTTTTTTCCACGTGTCTTGACATCCAATATATCCCTGCAAAGTTTGGTGAAGATCTGAGTATGTCGTTTTTGACCTTATCTGGAACATCCTTTCTGAAAATTTGAAAATTCTTAAAAAATTCGTCCAAAATCTTGATGTCTCCAATCTCTTGTTTTGTACGTTTTTTCCACGTGTCTTGACATGCAATGTATCCCTGCAAAGTTTGGTGAAGATCTGAGTATGTAGTTTTTGTCCTTATATGGAACCTCCTTTCTGAAAATTTGAAAATTCTTAAAAAATTCGTCCAAAATCTTGATGTCTCCAATCTCTTGTTTTGTACGTTTTTTCCATGTGTCTTGACATCCAATGTATCCCTGCAAAGTTTGGTGAAGATCTGAGTATGTCGTTTTTGACCTTATCTGGAACATCCTTTCTGAAAATTTGAAAATTCTTAAAAAATCCGTCCAAAATCTTGATGTCTCCAATCTCTTGTTTTGTACGTTTTTTCCACGTGTCTTGACATCCAATGTATCCCTGCAAAGTTTGGTGAAGATCTGAGTATGTAGTTTTTGACCTTATATGGAACCTCCCATCTGAAAATTTGAAAATTCCTAAAAAATTCGTCTAAAATCTTGATGTCTCCACTCTCTTGTTTTGTACTTTTTTTCCACGTGCCTTGACATCCAATGTATCCCTGCAAAGTTTGGTGAAGTTCTGAGTATGTAGTTTTTGACCTTATATGGAACCTCCTTTCTGAAAATTTGAAAATTCTTAAAAAATTCGACCAAAATCTTGATGTCTCCAATCCTATGTTTTGTATGTTTTTCCACGTGTCTTGACATCCAATGTATCCATGCAAAGTTTGGTGAAGATCTGAGTATGTAGTTTTTGACCTTATATGGAACCTCCTATCTGAAAATTTGAGAATTCTTGAAAAATTCGTCCAAAATCTTGATGTCTCCAATCTCTTGTTTTGTACGTTTTTTCCACGTGTCTTGACATCCAATGTATCCCTGCAAAGTTTGGTGAAGATCTGAGTATGTAGTTTTTGACCTTATCTGGAACCTAAAATCTGAAAATTTGAAAATTCCTAAAAAATCCGTCCAAAATCTTGATGACCTCAATCTCTTGTTTTGTACGTTTTTTCCACGTGTCTTGACATCCAATGTATCCCTGCAATGTTTGGTGAAGATCTGAGTATGTAGTTTTTGACCTTATATGGAACCTCTTATCTGAAAATTTGAAAATTCTTAAAAATATTTGACCAAAATCTTGATGTCCCCAATCCTATGTTTTGTATGTTTTTTCCACGTGTCTTGACATCCAATGTATCCCTGCAAAGTTTGGTGAAGATCTGAGTATGTAGTTTTAGACCTTATCTGGAACCTCATTTCTGAAAATTTGAAAATTCCTCAAAAAATCGTCCAAAATCTTGATGTCTCCAATCTCTTGTTTTGTACGTTTTTTCCACGTGTCTTGACATCCAATGTATCCCTGCAAAGTTTGGTGAAGATCTGAGTATGTAGTTTTTGAACTTATATGGAACCTCCTTTCTGAAAATTTGAAAATTCTTAAAAAATTCGTCCAAAATCTTGATGTCCCCAATCTCTTGTTTTGTACGTTTTTTACACGTGTCTTGACATCCAATGTATCCATGCAAAGTTTGGTGAAGATCTGAGTATGTCGTTTTTGACCTTATCTGGAACCTCCCATCTGAAAATTTGAAAATTCTTCAAAAATTCGTCGAAAATCTTGATGTCTCCAATCTCTTGTTTTGTACGTTTTTTCCACGTGTCTTGACATGCAAAGTATCCCTGCAACGTTTGGTGAAGATCTGAGTATGTAGTTTTTGACCTTATCTGGAACCTCCTATCTGAAAATTTGAAAATTCTTCAAAAATTCGTCCAAAATCTTGATGTCTCCAATCTCTTGTTTTGTACGTTTTTTCCACGTTTCTTGACATCCAATGTATCCCTGCAATGTTTGGTGAAGATCTGAGTATGTAGTTTTTGACCTTATATGGAACCTCCTATCTGAAAATTTGAGAATTCTTAAAAAATTTGACCAAAATCTTGATATCCCCAATCCTATGTTTGTATGTTTTTTCCACGTGTCTTGACATCCAATGTATCGCTGCAAATTTTAGTGGAGATCTGAGTATGTAGTTTTTGACCTTATCTGGAACCTCCTATCTGAAAATTTGAAAATTTTTAAAAAATTCGTCCAAAATCTTGATGTCTTCAATCTCTTGTTTTGTACGTTTTTTCCACGTGTCTTGACCTCCAATGTATCCCTGCAAAGTTTGGTGAAGATCTGAGTATGTCGTTTTTGACCTTATCTGGAACATCCTTTCTGAAAATTTGAAAATTCTTAAAAAATTCGTCCAAAATCTTGATGTCTCCAATCTCTTGTTTTGTACGTTTTTTCCACGTGTCTTGACATCCAATGTATCCCTGCAAAGTTTGGTGAAGATCTGAGTATGTCGTTTTTGACCTTATCTGGAACATCCTTTCTGAAAATTTGAAAATTCTTAAAAAAATCGTCCAAAATCTTGATGTCTCCAATCTCTTGTTTTGTACGTTTTTTCCACGTGTCTTGACATCCAATGTATCCCTGCAAAGTTTGGTGAAGATCTGAGTATGTAGTTTTTGACCTTATATGGAACCTCCTTTCTGAAAATTTGAAAATTCTTAAAAAATTCGTCCAAAATCTTGATGTCCCCAATCCTATGTTTTGTATGTTTTTTCCACGTGTCTTGACATCCAACGTATCCATGCAAAGTTTGGTGAAGATCTGAGTATGTCGTTTTTGACCTTATCTGAAACCTCCCATCTGAAAATTTGAAAAATCTTAAAAAATTCGTCGAAAATCTTGATGTCTCCAATCTCTTGTTTTGTACGTTTTTTCCACGTGTCTTGACATGCAAAGTATCCCTGCAACGTTTGGTGAAGATCTGAGTATGTAGTTTTTGACCTTATCTGGAACCTCCTATCTGAAAATTTGAAAATTCTTAAAAAAATCGTCCAAAATCTTGATGTCTCCAATCTCTTGTTTTGTACGTTTTTTCCACGTTTCTTGACATCCAATGTATCCCTGCAATGTTTGGTGAAGATCTGAGTATGTAGTTTTTGACCTTATATGGAACCTCCTATCTGAAAATTTGAAAATTCTTAAAAAATTCGTCCAAAATCTTGATATCCCCAATCCTATGTTTTGTATGTTTTTTCCACGTGTCTTGACATCCAATGTATCCCTGCAAAGTTTGGTGAAGATCTGAGTATGTAGTTTTTGACCTTATATGGAACCTTCCATCTGAAAATTTGAAAATTTTTAAAAAAATCGTCCAAAATCTTGATGTCTCCAATCTCTTGTTTTGTACGTTTTTTCCACGTGTCTTGACATCCAATGTATCCCTGCAAAGTTTGGTGAAGATCTGAGTATGTCGTTTTTGACCTTATCTGGAACATCCTTTCTGAAAATTTGAAAATTCTTAAAAAATTCGTCCAAAATCTTGATGTCTCCAATCTCTTGTTTTGTACGTTTTTTCCACGTGTCTTGACATGCAATGTATCCCTGCAAAGTTTGGTGAAGATCTGAGTATGTAGTTTTTGACCTTATATGGAACCTCCCATCTGAAAATTTGAAAATTCCTAAAAAATTCGTCTAAAATCTTGATGTCTCCACTCTCTTGTTTTGTACTTTTTTTCCACGTGTCTTGACATCCAATGTATCCCTGCAAAGTTTGGTGAAGATCTGAGTATGTAGTTTTTGACCTTATATGGAACCTCCTATCTGAAAATTTGAGAATTCTTGAAAAATTCGTCCAAAATCTTGATGTCTCCAATCTCTTGTTTTGTACGTTTTTTCCACGTGTCTTGACATCCAATGTATCCCTGCAAAGTTTGGTGAAGATCTGAGTATGTAGTTTTTGACCTTATCTGGAACCTCCTATCTGAAAATTTGAAAATTTTTAAAAAATTCGTCCAAAATCTTGATGTCTTCAATCTCTTGTTTTGTACGTTTTTTCCACGTGTCTTGACTTCCAATGTATCCCTGCAAAGTTTGGTGAAGATCTGAGTATGTCGTTTTTGACCTTATCTGGAACATCCTTTCTGAAAGTTTGAAAATTCTTAAAAAAATCGTCCAAAATCTTGATGTCTCCAATCTCTTGTTTTGTACGTTTTTTCCACGAGTCTTGACATCCAATGTATCCCTGCAAAGTTTGGTGAAGATCTGAGTATGTAGTTTTTGACCTTATATGGAACCTCCTTTCTGAAAATTTGAAAATTCTTAAAAAATTCGTCCAAAATCTTGATGTCCCCAATCTCTTGTTTTGTACGTTTTTTCCACGTGTCTTGACATCCAATGTATCCATGCAAAGTTTGGTGAAGATCTGAGTATGTCGTTTTTGACCTTATCTGGAACCTCCCATCTGAAAATTTGAAAATTCTTCAAAAATTCATCGAAAATCTTGATGTCTCCAATCTCTTGTTTTGTACGTTTTTCCCACGTGTCTTGACATGCAAAGTATCCCTGCAACGTTTGGTGAAGATCTGAGTATGTAGTTTTTGACCTTATCTGGAACCTCCCATCTGAAAATTTGAAAATTCCTAAAAAATCCGTCCAAAATCTTGATGACCTCAATCTCTTGTTTTGTACGTTTTTTCCACGTGTCTTGACATCCAATGTATCCCTGCAATGTTTGGTGAAGATCTGAGTATGTAGTTTTTGACCTTATATGGAACCTCTTATCTGAAAATTTGAAAATTCTTAAAAATATTTGACAAAAATCTTTGTTGTCCCCAATCCTATGTTTTGTATGTTTTTTCCACGTGTCTTGACATCCAATGTATTTCTGCAAAGTTTGGTGAAGATCTGAGTATGTCGTTTTTGACCTTATCTGGAACCTCCCATCTGAAAATTTGAAAATTCTTAAAAAATTCGACCAAAATCTTGATGTCTCCAATCCTATGTTTTGTATGTTTTTTCCACGTGTCTTGACATCCAATGTATCCATGCAAAGTTTGGTGAAGATCTGAGTATGTAGTTTTTGACCTTATCTGGAACCTTCCATCTGAAAATTTGAAAATTTTTAAAAAAATCGTCCAAAATCTTGATGTCTCCAATCTCTTGTTTTGTACGTTTTTTCCACGTGTCTTGACCTCCAATGTATCCCTGCAATGTTTGGTGAAGATCTGAGTATGTAGTTTTTGACCTTATATGGAACCTCCTATCTGAAAATTTGAAAATTCTTAAAAAATTTGACCAAAATCTTGATGTCCCCAATCCTATGTTTTGTATGTTTTTTCCACGTGTCTTGACATCCAATATATCCCTGCAAAGTTTGGTGAAGATCTGAGTATGTCGTTTTTGACCTTATCTGGAACATCCTTTCTGAAAATTTGAAAATTCTTAAAAAATTCGTCCAAAATCTTGATGTCTCCAATCTCTTGTTTTGTACGTTTTTTCCACCTGTCTTGACATCCAATGTATCCCTGCAAAGTTTGGTGAAGATCTGAGTATGTAGTTTTTGACCTTATATGGAACCTCCTTTCTGAAAATTTGAAAATTCTTAAAAAATTCGTCCAAAATCTTGATGTCTCCAATCTCTTGATTTGTACGTTTTTTCCATGTGTCTTGACATCCAATGTATCCCTGCAAAGTTTGGTGAAGATCTGAGTATGTCGTTTTTGACCTTATCTGGAACATCCTTTCTGAAAATTTGAAAATTCTTAAAAAATTCGTCCAAAATCTTGATGTCTCCAATCTCTTGTTTTGTACGTTTTTTCCACGTGTCTTGACATCCAATGTATCCCTGCAAAGTTTGGTGAAGATCTGAGTATGTAGTTTTTGACCTTATATGGAACCTCCCATCTGAAAATTTGAAAATTCCTAAAAAATTCGTCTAAAATCTTGATGTCTCCACTCTCTTGTTTTGTACTTTTTTTCTACGTGTCTTGACATCCAATGTATCCCTGCAAAGTTTGGTGAAGTTCTGAGTATGTAGTTTTTGACCTTATATGGAACCTCCTTTCTGAAAATTTGAAAATTCTTAAAAAATTCGACCAAAATCTTGATGTCTCCAATCCTATGTTTTGTATGTTTTTCCACGTGTCTTGACATCCAATGTATCCATGCAAAGTTTGGTGAAGATCTGAGTATGTAGTTTTTGACCTTATATGGAACCTCCTATCTGAAAATTTGAGAATTCTTGAAAAATTCGTCCAAAATCTTGATGTCTCCAATCTCTTGTTTTGTACGTTTTTTCCACGTGTCTTGACATCCAATGTATCCCTGCAAAGTTTGGTGAAGATCTGAGTATGTAGTTTTTGACCTTATCTGGAACCTAAAATCTGAAAATTTGAAAATTCCTAAAAAATCCGTCCAAAATCTTGATGACCTCAATCTCTTGTTTTGTACGTTTTTTCCACGTGTCTTGACATCCAATGTATCCCTGCAATGTTTGGTGAAGATCTGAGTATGTAGTTTTTGACCTTATATGGAACCTCTTATCTGAAAATTTGAAAATTCTTAAAAATATTTGACCAAAATCTTGATGTCCCCAATCCTGTGTTTTGTATGTTTTTTCCACGTGTCTTGACATCCAATGTATCCCTGCAAAGTTTGGTGAAGATCTGAGTATGTAGTTTTTGAACTTATATGGAACCTCCTTTCTGAAAATTTGAAAATTCTTAAAAAATTCGTCCAAAATCTTGATGTCCCCAATCTCTTGTTTTGTACGTTTTTTACACGTGTCTTGACATCCAATGTATCCATGCAAAGTTTGGTGAAGATCTGAGTATGTCGTTTTTGACCTTATCTGGAACCTCCCATCTGAAAATTTGAAAATTCTTCAAAAATTCGTCGAAAATCTTGATGTCTCCAATCTCTTGTTTTGTACGTTTTTTCCACGTGTCTTGACATGCAAAGTATCCCTGCAACGTTTGGTGAAGATCTGAGTATGTAGTTTTTGACCTTATATGGAACCTCCTATCTGAAAATTTGAAAATTCTTCAAAAATTCGTCCAAAATCTTGATGTCTCCAATCTCTTGTTTTGTACGTTTTTTCCACGTTTCTTGACATCCAATGTATCCCTGCAATGTTTGGTGAAGATCTGAGTATGTAGTTTTTGACCTTATATGGAACCTCCTATCTGAAAATTTGAGAATTCTTAAAAAATTTGACCAAAATCTTGATATCCCCAATCCTATGTTTGTATGTTTTTTCCACGTGTCTTGACATCCAATGTATCGCTGCAAATTTTAGTGGAGATCTGAGTATGTAGTTTTTGACCTTATCTGGAACCTCCTATCTGAAAATTTGAAAATTTTTAAAAAATTCGTCCAAAATCTTGATGTCTTCAATCTCTTGTTTTGTACGTTTTTTCCACGTGTCTTGACCTCCAATGTATCCCTGCAAAGTTTGGTGAAGATCTGAGTATGTCGTTTTTGACCTTATCTGGAACATCCTTTCTGAAAATTTGAAAATTCTTAAAAAATTCGTCCAAAATCTTGATGTCTCCAATCTCTTGTTTTGTACGTTTTTTCCACGTGTCTTGACATCCAATGTATCCCTGCAAAGTTTGGTGAAGATCTGAGTATGTCGTTTTTGACCTTATCTGGAACATCCTTTCTGAAAATTTGAAAATTCTTAAAAAAATCGTCCAAAATCTTGATGTCTCCAATCTCTTGTTTTGTACGTTTTTTCCACGTGTCTTGACATCCAATGTATCCCTGCAAAGTTTGGTGAAGATCTGAGTATGTAGTTTTTGACGTTATATGGAACCTCCTTTCTGAAAATTTGAAAATTCTTAAAAAATTCGTCCAAAATCTTGATGTCCCCAATCCTATGTTTTGTATGTTTTTTCCACGTGTCTTGACATCCAACGTATCCATGCAAAGTTTGGTGAAGATCTGAGTATGTCGTTTTTGACCTTATCTGAAACCTCCCATCTGAAAATTTGAAAAATCTTAAAAAATTCGTCGAAAATCTTGATGTCTCCAATCTCTTGTTTTGTACGTTTTTTCCACGTGTCTTGACATGCAAAGTATCCCTGCAACGTTTGGTGAAGATCTGAGTATGTAGTTTTTGACCTTATCTGGAACCTCCTATCTGAAAATTTGAAAATTCTTAAAAAAATCGTCCAAAATCTTGATGTCTCCAATCTCTTGTTTTGTACGTTTTTTCCACGTTTCTTGACATCCAATGTATCCCTGCAATGTTTGGTGAAGATCTGAGTATGTAGTTTTTGACCTTATATGGAACCTCCTATCTGAAAATTTGAAAATTCTTAAAAAATTCGTCCAAAATCTTGATATCCCCAATCCTATGTTTTGTATGTTTTTTCCACGTGTCTTGACATCCAATGTATCCCTGCAAAGTTTGGTGAAGATCTGAGTATGTAGTTTTTGACCTTATCTGGAACCTCCTATCTGAAAATTTGAAATTTTTTAAAAAATTCGTCCAAAATCTTGATGTCTTCAATCTCTTGTTTTGTACGTTTTTTCCACGTGTCTTGACTTCCAATGTATCCCTGCAAAGTTTGGTGAAGATATGAGTATGTCGATTTTGACCTTATCTGGAACATCCTTTCTGAAAGTTTGAAAATTCTTAAAAAAATCGTCGAAAATCTTGATGTCTCCAATCTCTTGTTTTGTACGTTTTTTCCACGTGTCTTGACATCCAATGTATCCCTGCAAAGTTTGGTGAAGATCTGAGTATGTAGTTTTTGACCTTATTTGGAACCTCCTTTCTGAAAATTTGAAAATTCTTAAAAAATTCGTCCAAAATCTTGATGTCCCCAATCTCTTGTTTTGTACGTTTTTTCCACGTGTCTTGACATCCAATGTATCCCTGCAAAGTTTGGTGAAGATCTGAGTATGTCGTTTTTGACCTTATCTGGAAGCTCCCATCTGAAAATTTGAAAATTCTTCAAAAATTCGTCGAAAATCTTGATGTCTCCAATCTCTTGTTTTGTACGTTTTTCCCACGTGTCTTGACATGCAAAGTATCCCTGCAACGTTTGGTGAAGATCTGAGTATGTAGTTTTTGACCTTATCTGGAACCTCCTATCTGAAAATTTGAAAATTCTTAAAAAATTCGTCCAAAATCTTGATGTCTCCAATCTCTTGTTTTGTACGTTTTTTCCACGTTTCTTGACATCCAATGTATCCCTGCAATGTTTGGTGAAGATCTGAGTATGTAGTTTTTGACCTTATATGGAACCTCCTATCTGAAAATTTGAAAATTCTTAAAAAATTTGACCAAAATCTTGATATCCCCAATCCTATGTTTTGTATGTTTTTTCCACGTGTCTTGACATCCAATGTATCCCTGCAAAGTTTGGTGAAGATCTGAGTATGTAGTTTTTGACCTTATCTGGAACCTCCTATCTGAAAATTTGAAAATTTTTAAAAAATTCGTCCAAAATCTTGATGTCTTCAATCTCTTGTTTTGTACGTTTTTTCCACGTGTCTTGACCTCCAATGTATCCCTGCAAAGTTTGGTGAAGATCTGAGTATGTCGTTTTTGACCTTATGTGGAACATCCTTTCTGAAAATTTGAAAATTCTTAAAAAATTCGTCCAAAATCTTGATGTCTCCAATCTCTTGTTTTGTACGTTTTTTCCACGTGTCTTGACATCCAATGTATCCCTGCAAAGTTTGGTGAAGATCTGAGTAAGTAGTTTTTGAACTTATATGGAACCTCCTTTCTGAAAATTTGAAAATTCTTAAAAAATTCGTCCAAAATCTTGATGTCCCCAATCTCTTGTTTTGTACGTTTTTTACACGTGTCTTGACATCCAATGTATCCATGCAAAGTTTGGTGAAGATCTGAGTATGTCGTTTTTGACCTTATCTGGAACATCCTTTCTGAAAATTTGAAAATTCTTAAAAAAATCGTCCAAAATCTTGATGTCTCCAATCTCTTGTTTTGTACGTTTTTTCCACGTGTCTTGACATCCAATGTATCCCTGCAAAGTTTGGTGAAGATCTGAGTATGTAGTTTTTGACCTTATATGGAACCTCCTTTCTGAAAATTTGAAAATTCTTAAAAAATTCGTCCAAAATCTTGATGTCCCCAATCCTATGTTTTGTATGTTTTTTCCACGTGTCTTGACATCCAACGTATCCATGCAAAGTTTGGTGAAGATCTGAGTATGTCGTTTTTGACCTTATCTGAAACCTCCCATCTGAAAATTTGAAAAATCTTAAAAAATTCGTCGAAAATCTTGATGTCTCCAATCTCTTGTTTTGTACGTTTTTTCCACGTGTCTTGACATGCAAAGTATCCCTGCAACGTTTGGTGAAGATCTGAGTATGTAGTTTTTGACCTTATCTGGAACCTCCTATCTGAAAATTTGAAAATTCTTAAAAAAATCGTCCAAAATCTTGATGTCTCCAATCTCTTGTTTTGTACGTTTTTTCCACGTTTCTTGACATCCAATGTATCCCTGCAATGTTTGGTGAAGATCTGAGTATGTAGTTTTTGACCTTATATGGAACCTCCTATCTGAAAATTTGAAAATTCTTAAAAAATTCGTCCAAAATCTTGATATCCCCAATCCTATGTTTTGTATGTTTTTTCCACGTGTCTTGACATCCAATGTATCCCTGCAAATTTGGTGAAGATCTGAGTATGTAGTTTTTGACCTTATATGGAACCTTCCATCTGAAAATTTGAAAATTTTTAAAAAAATCGTCCAAAATCTTGATGTCTCCAATCTCTTGTTTTGTACGTTTTTTCCACGTGTCTTGACATCCAATGTATCCCTGCAAAGTTTGGTGAAGATCTGAGTATGTCGTTTTTGACCTTATCTGGAACATCCTTTCTGAAAATTTGAAAATTCTTAAAAAATTCGTCCAAAATCTTGATGTCTCCAATCTCTTGTTTTGTACGTTTTTTCCACGTGTCTTGACATGCAATGTATCCCTGCAAAGTTTGGTGAAGATCTGAGTATGTAGTTTTTGACCTTATATGGAACCTCCCATCTGAAAATTTGAAAATTCCTAAAAAATTCGTCTAAAATCTTGATGTCTCCACTCTCTTGTTTTGTACTTTTTTTCCACGTGTCTTGACATCCAATGTATCCCTGCAAAGTTTGGTGAAGATCTGAGTATGTAGTTTTTGACCTTATATGGAACCTCCTATCTGAAAATTTGAGAATTCTTGAAAAATTCGTCCAAAATCTTGATGTCTCCAATCTCTTGTTTTGTACGTTTTTTCCACGTGTCTTGACATCCAATGTATCCCTGCAAAGTTTGGTGAAGATCTGAGTATGTAGTTTTTGACCTTATCTGGAACCTCCTATCTGAAAATTTGAAAATTTTTAAAAAATTCGTCCAAAATCTTGATGTCTTCAATCTCTTGTTTTGTACGTTTTTTCCACGTGTCTTGACTTCCAATGTATCCCTGCAAAGTTTGGTGAAGATCTGAGTATGTAGTTTTTGACCTTATATGGAACCTCCTTTCTGAAAATTTGAAAATTCTTAAAAAATTCGTCCAAAATCTTGATGTCTTCAATCTCTTGTTTTGTACGTTTTTTCCACGTGTCTTGACTTCCAATGTATCCCTGCAAAGTTTGGTGAAGATCTGAGTATGTCGTTTTTGACCTTATCTGGAACGTCCTTTCTGAAAGTTTGAAAATTCTTAAAAAAATCGTCCAAAATCTTGATGTCTCCAATCTCTTGTTTTGTACGTTTTTTCCACGTGTCTTGACATCCAATGTATCCCTGCAAAGTTTGGTGAAGATCTGAGTATGTAGTTTTTGACCTTATATGGAACCTCCTTTCTGAAAATTTGAAAATTCTTAAAAAATTCGTCCAAAATCTTGATGTCTCCAATCTCTTGTTTTGTACGTTTTTTCCACGTTTCTTGACATCCAATGTATCCCTGCAATGTTTGGTGAAGATCTGAGTATGTAGTTTTTGACCTTATATGGAACCTCCTATCTGAAAATTTGAAAATTCTTAAAAAATTTGACCAAAATCTTGATATCCCCAATCCTATGTTTTGTATGTTTTTTCCACGTGTCTTGACATCCAATGTATCCCTGCAAAGTTTGGTGAAGATCTGAGTATGTAGTTTTTGACCTTATCTGGAACCTCCTATCTGAAAATTTGAAAATTTTTAAAAAATTCGTCCAAAATCTTGATGTCTTCAATCTCTTGTTTTGTACGTTTTTTCCACGTGTCTTGACCTCCAATGTATCCCTGCAAAGTTTGGTGAAGATCTGAGTATGTCGTTTTTGACCTTATGTGGAACATCCTTTCTGAAAATTTGAAAATTCTTAAAAAATTCGTCCAAAATCTTGATGTCTCCAATCTCTTGTTTTGTACGTTTTTTCCACGTGTCTTGACATCCAATGTATCCCTGCAAAGTTTGGTGAAGATCTGAGTAAGTAGTTTTTGAACTTATATGGAACCTCCTTTCTGAAAATTTGAAAATTCTTAAAAAATTCGTCCAAAATCTTGATGTCCCCAATCTCTTGTTTTGTACGTTTTTTACACGTGTCTTGACATCCAATGTATCCATGCAAAGTTTGGTGAAGATCTGAGTATGTCGTTTTTGACCTTATCTGGAACATCCTTTCTGAAAATTTGAAAATTCTTAAAAAAATCGTCCAAAATCTTGATGTCTCCAATCTCTTGTTTTGTACGTTTTTTCCACGTGTCTTGACATCCAATGTATCCCTGCAAAGTTTGGTGAAGATCTGAGTATGTAGTTTTTGACCTTATATGGAACCTCCTTTCTGAAAATTTGAAAATTCTTAAAAAATTCGTCCAAAATCTTGATGTCCCCAATCCTATGTTTTGTATGTTTTTTCCACGTGTCTTGACATCCAACGTATCCATGCAAAGTTTGGTGAAGATCTGAGTATGTCGTTTTTGACCTTATCTGAAACCTCCCATCTGAAAATTTGAAAAATCTTAAAAAATTCGTCGAAAATCTTGATGTCTCCAATCTCTTGTTTTGTACGTTTTTTCCACGTGTCTTGACATGCAAAGTATCCCTGCAACGTTTGGTGAAGATCTGAGTATGTAGTTTTTGACCTTATCTGGAACCTCCTATCTGAAAATTTGAAAATTCTTAAAAAAATCGTCCAAAATCTTGATGTCTCCAATCTCTTGTTTTGTACGTTTTTTCCACGTTTCTTGACATCCAATGTATCCCTGCAATGTTTGGTGAAGATCTGAGTATGTAGTTTTTGACCTTATATGGAACCTCCTATCTGAAAATTTGAAAATTCTTAAAAAATTCGTCCAAAATCTTGATATCCCCAATCCTATGTTTTGTATGTTTTTTCCACGTGTCTTGACATGCAATGTATCCCTGCAAAGTTTGGTGAAGTTCTGAGTATGTAGTTTTTGACCTTATATGGAACCTTCCATCTGAAAATTTGAAAATTTTTAAAAAAATCGTCCAAAATCTTGATGTCTCCAATCTCTTGTTTTGTACGTTTTTTCCACGTGTCTTGACATCCAATGTATCCCTGCAAAGTTTGGTGAAGATCTGAGTATGTCGTTTTTGACCTTATCTGGAACATCCTTTCTGAAAATTTGAAAATTCTTAAAAAATTCGTCCAAAATCTTGATGTCTCATATCTCTTGTTTTGTACGTTTTTTCCACGTGTCTTGACATGCAATGTATCCCTGCAAAGTTTGGTGAAGATCTGAGTATGTAGTTTTTGACCTTATATGGAACCTCCCATCTGAAAATTTGAAAATTCCTAAAAAATTCGTCTAAAATCTTGATGTCTCCACTCTCTTGTTTTGTACTTTTTTTCCACGTGTCTTGACATCCAATGTATCCCTGCAAAGTTTGGTGAAGATCTGAGTATGTAGTTTTTGACCTTATATGGAACCTCCTATCTGAAAATTTGAGAATTCTTGAAAAATTCGTCCAAAATCTTGATGTCTCCAATCTCTTGTTTTGTACGTTTTTTCCACGTGTCTTGACATCCAATGTATCCCTGCAAAGTTTGGTGAAGATCTGAGTATGTAGTTTTTGACCTTATCTGGAACCTCCTATCTGAAAATTTGAAAATTTTTAAAAAATTCGTCCAAAATCTTGATGTCTTCAATCTCTTGTTTTGTACGTTTTTTCCACGTGTCTTGACTTCCAATGTATCCCTGCAAAGTTTGGTGAAGATCTGAGTATGTCGTTTTTGACCTTATCTGGAACATCCTTTCTGAAAGTTTGAAAATTCTTAAAAAAATCGTCCAAAATCTTGATGTCTCCAATCTCTTGTTTTGTACGTTTTTTCCACGTGTCTTGACAATCAATGTATCCCTGCAAAGTTTGGTGAAGATCTGAGTATGTAGTTTTTGACCTTATATGGAACCTCCTTTCTGAAAATTTGAAAATTCTTAAAAAATTCGTCCAAAATCTTGATGTCCCCAATCTCTTGTTTTGTACGTTTTTTCCACGTGTCTTGACATCCAATGTATCCATGCAAAGTTTGGTGAAGATCTGAGTATGTCGTTTTTGACCTTATCTGGAACCTCCCATCTGAAAATTTGAAAATTCTTCAAAAATTCATCGAAAATCTTGATGTCTCCAATCTCTTGTTTTGTACGTTTTTCCCACGTGTCTTGACATGCAAAGTATCCCTGCAACGTTTGGTGAAGATCTGAGTATGTAGTTTTTGACCTTATCTGGAACCTCCCATCTGAAAATTTGAAAATTCCTAAAAAATCCGTCCAAAATCTTGATGACCTCAATCTCTTGTTTTGTACGTTTTTTCCACGTGTCTTGACATCCAATGTATCCCTGCAATGTTTGGTGAAGATCTGAGTATGTAGTTTTTGACCTTATATGGAACCTCTTATCTGAAAATTTGAAAATTCTTAAAAATATTTGACAAAAATCTTTGTTGTCCCCAATCCTATGTTTTGTATGTTTTTTCCACGTGTCTTGACATCCAATGTATTTCTGCAAAGTTTGGTGAAGATCTGAGTATGTAGTTTTTGACCTTATATGGAACCTTCCATCTGAAAATTTGAAAATTTTTAAAAAAATCGTCCAAAATCTTGATGTCTCCAATCTCTTGTTTTGTACGTTTTTTCCACGTGTCTTGACATCCAATGTATCCCTGCAAAGTTTGGTGAAGATCTGAGTATGTCGTTTTTGACCTTATCTGGAACATCCTTTCTGAAAATTTGAAAATTCTTAAAAAATTCGTCCAAAATCTTGATGTCTCCAATCTCTTGTTTTGTACGTTTTTTCCACGTGTCTTGACATCCAATGTATCCCTGCAAAGTTTGGTGAAGATCTGAGTATGTAGTTTTTGACCTTATATGGAACCTCCCATCTGAAAATTTGAAAATTCCTAAAAAATTCGTCTAAAATCTTGATGTCTCCACTCTCTTGTTTTGTACTTTTTTTCCACGTGTCTTGACATCCAATGTATCCCTGCAAAGTTTGGTGAAGATCTGAGTATGTAGTTTTTGACCTTATATGGAACCTCCTATCTGAAAATTTGAGAATTCTTGAAAAATTCGTCCAAAATCTTGATGTCTCCAATCTCTTGTTTTGTACGTTTTTTCCACGTGTCTTGACATCCAATGTATCCCTGCAAAGTTTGGTGAAGATCTGAGTATGTAGTTTTTGACCTTATCTGGAACCTCCTATCTGAAAATTTGAAAATTTTTAAAAAATTCGTCCAAAATCTTGATGTCTTCAATCTCTTGTTTTGTACGTTTTTTCCACGTGTCTTGACTTCCAATGTATCCCTGCAAAGTTTGGTGAAGATCTGAGTATGTCGTTTTTGACCTTATCTGGAACATCCTTTCTGAAAGTTTGAAAATTCTTAAAAAAATCGTCCAAAATCTTGATGTCTCCAATCTCTTGTTTTGTACGTTTTCTCCACGTGTCTTGACATCCAATGTATCCCTGCAAAGTTTGGTGAAGATCTGAGTATGTAGTTTTTGACCTTATATGGAACCTCCTTTCTGAAAATTTGAAAATTCTTAAAAAATTCGTCCAAAATCTTGATGTCTTCAATCTCTTGTTTTGTACGTTTTTTCCACGTGTCTTGACTTCCAATGTATCCCTGCAAAGTTTGGTGAAGATCTGAGTATGTCGTTTTTGACCTTATCTGGAACATCCTTTCTGAAAGTTTGAAAATTCTTAAAAAAATCGTCCAAAATCTTGATGTCTCCAATCTCTTGTTTTGTACGTTTTTTCCACGTGTCTTGACATCCAATGTATCCCTGCAAAGTTTGGTGAAGATCTGAGTATGTAGTTTTTGACCTTATATGGAACCTCCTTTCTGAAAATTTGAAAATTCTTAAAAAATTCGTCCAAAATCTTGATGTCTCCAATCTCTTGTTTTGTACGTTTTTTCCACGTTTCTTGACATCCAATGTATCCCTGCAATGTTTGGTGAAGATCTGAGTATGTAGTTTTTGACCTTATATGGAACCTCCTATCTGAAAATTTGAAAATTCTTAAAAAATTTGACCAAAATCTTGATATCCCCAATCCTATGTTTTGTATGTTTTTTCCACGTGTCTTGACATCCAATGTATCCCTGCAAAGTTTGGTGAAGATCTGAGTATGTAGTTTTTGACCTTATCTGGAACCTCCTATCTGAAAATTTGAAAATTTTTAAAAAATTCGTCCAAAATCTTGATGTCTTCAATCTCTTGTTTTGTACGTTTTTTCCACGTGTCTTGACCTCCAATGTATCCCTGCAAAGTTTGGTGAAGATCTGAGTATGTCGTTTTTGACCTTATGTGGAACATCCTTTCTGAAAATTTGAAAATTCTTAAAAAATTCGTCCAAAATCTTGATGTCTCCAATCTCTTGTTTTGTACGTTTTTTCCACGTGTCTTGACATCCAATGTATCCCTGCAAAGTTTGGTGAAGATCTGAGTAAGTAGTTTTTGAACTTATATGGAACCTCCTTTCTGAAAATTTGAAAATTCTTAAAAAATTCGTCCAAAATCTTGATGTCCCCAATCTCTTGTTTTGTACGTTTTTTACACGTGTCTTGACATCCAATGTATCCATGCAAAGTTTGGTGAAGATCTGAGTATGTCGTTTTTGACCTTATCTGGAACATCCTTTCTGAAAATTTGAAAATTCTTAAAAAAATCGTCCAAAATCTTGATGTCTCCAATCTCTTGTTTTGTACGTTTTTTCCACGTGTCTTGACATCCAATGTATCCCTGCAAAGTTTGGTGAAGATCTGAGTATGTAGTTTTTGACCTTATATGGAACCTCCTTTCTGAAAATTTGAAAATTCTTAAAAAATTCGTCCAAAATCTTGATGTCCCCAATCCTATGTTTTGTATGTTTTTTCCACGTGTCTTGACATCCAACGTATCCATGCAAAGTTTGGTGAAGATCTGAGTATGTCGTTTTTGACCTTATCTGAAACCTCCCATCTGAAAATTTGAAAAATCTTAAAAAATTCGTCGAAAATCTTGATGTCTCCAATCTCTTGTTTTGTACGTTTTTTCCACGTGTCTTGACATGCAAAGTATCCCTGCAACGTTTGGTGAAGATCTGAGTATGTAGTTTTTGACCTTATCTGGAACCTCCTATCTGAAAATTTGAAAATTCTTAAAAAAATCGTCCAAAATCTTGATGTCTCCAATCTCTTGTTTTGTACGTTTTTTCCACGTTTCTTGACATCCAATGTATCCCTGCAATGTTTGGTGAAGATCTGAGTATGTAGTTTTTGACCTTATATGGAACCTCCTATCTGAAAATTTGAAAATTCTTAAAAAATTCGTCCAAAATCTTGATATCCCCAATCCTATGTTTTGTATGTTTTTTCCACGTGTCTTGACATCCAATGTATCCCTGCAAAGTTTGGTGAAGATCTGAGTATGTAGTTTTTGACCTTATATGGAACCTTCCATCTGAAAATTTGAAAATTTTTAAAAATATCGTCCAAAATCTTGATGTCTCCAATCTCTTGTTTTGTACGTTTTTTCCACGTGTCTTGACATCCAATGTATCCCTGCAAAGTTTGGTGAAGATCTGAGTATGTCGTTTTTGACCTTATCTGGAACATCCTTTCTGAAAATTTGAAAATTCTTAAAAAATTCGTCCAAAATCTTGATGTCTCCAATCTCTTGTTTTGTACGTTTTTTCCACGTGTCTTGACATGCAATGTATCCCTGCAAAGTTTGGTGAAGATCTGAGTATGTAGTTTTTGATCTTATATGGAACCTCCCATCTGAAAATTTGAAAATTCCTAAAAAATTCGTCTAAAATCTTGATGTCTCCACTCTCTTGTTTTGTACTTTTTTTCCACGTGTCTTGACATCCAATGTATCCCTGCAAAGTTTGGTGAAGATCTGAGTATGTAGTTTTTGACCTTATATGGAACCTCCTATCTGAAAATTTGAGAATTCTTGAAAAATTCGTCCAAAATCTTGATGTCTCCAATCTCTTGTTTTGTACGTTTTTTCCACGTGTCTTGACATCCAATGTATCCCTGCAAAGTTTGGTGAAGATCTGAGTATGTAGTTTTTGACCTTATCTGGAACCTCCTATCTGAAAATTTGAAAATTTTTAAAAAATTCGTCCAAAATCTTGATGTCTCCAATCTCTTGTTTTGTACGTTTTTTCCACGTGTCTTGACATCCAATGTATCCCTGCAAAGTTTGGTGAAGATCTGAGTATGTAGTTTTTGACCTTATATGGAACCTCCTTTCTGAAAATTTGAAAATTCTTAAAAAATTCGTCCAAAATCTTGATGTCCCCAATCTCTTGTTTTGTACGTTTTTTCCACGTGTCTTGACATCCAATGTATCCATGCAAAGTTTGGTGAAGATCTGAGTATGTCGTTTTTGACCTTATCTGGAACCTCCCATCTGAAAATTTGAAAATTCTTCAAAAATTCATCGAAAATCTTGATGTCTCCAATCTCTTGTTTTGTACGTTTTTCCCACGTGTCTTGACATGCAAAGTATCCCTGCAACGTTTGGTGAAGATCTGAGTATGTAGTTTTTGACCTTATCTGGAACCTCCCATCTGAAAATTTGAAAATTCCTAAAAAATCCGTCCAAAATCTTGATGACCTCAATCTCTTGTTTTGTACGTTTTTTCCACGTGTCTTGACATCCAATGTATCCCTGCAATGTTTGGTGAAGATCTGAGTATGTAGTTTTTGACCTTATATGGAACCTCTTATCTGAAAATTTGAAAATTCTTAAAAATATTTGACAAAAATCTTTGTTGTCCCCAATCCTATGTTTTGTATGTTTTTTCCACGTGTCTTGACATCCAATGTATTTCTGCAAAGTTTGGTGAAGATCTGAGTATGTCGTTTTTGACCTTATCTGGAACCTCCCATCTGAAAATTTGAAAATTCTTAAAAAATTCGACCAAAATCTTGATGTCTCCAATCCTATGTTTTGTACGTTTTTTCCACGTGTCTTGACCTCCAATGTATCCCTGCAATGTTTGGTGAAGATCTGAGTATGTAGTTTTTGACCTTATATGGAACCTCCTATCTGAAAATTTGAAAATTCTTAAAAAATTTGACCAAAATCTTGATGTCCCCAATCCTATGTTTTGTATGTTTTTTCCACGTGTCTTGACATCCAATATATCCCTGCAAAGTTTGGTGAAGATCTGAGTATGTCGTTTTTGACCTTATCTGGAACATCCTTTCTGAAAATTTGAAAATTCTTAAAAAATTCGTCCAAAATCTTGATGTCTCCAATCTCTTGTTTTGTACGTTTTTTCCACCTGTCTTGACATCCAATGTATCCCTGCAAAGTTTGGTGAAGATCTGAGTATGTAGTTTTTGACCTTATATGGAACCTCCTTTCTGAAAATTTGAAAATTCTTAAAAAATTCGTCCAAAATCTTGATGTCTCCAATCTCTTGTTTTGTACGTTTTTTCCATGTGTCTTGACATCCAATGTATCCCTGCAAAGTTTGGTGAAGATCTGAGTATGTCGTTTTTGACCTTATCTGGAACATCCTTTCTGAAAATTTGAAAATTCTTAAAAAATTCGTCCAAAATCTTGATGTCTCCAATCTCTTGTTTTGTACGTTTTTTCCACGTGTCTTGACATCCAATGTATCCCTGCAAAGTTTGGTGAAGATCTGAGTATGTAGTTTTTGACCTTATATGGAACCTCCCATCTGAAAATTTGAAAATTCCTAAAAAATTCGTCTAAAATCTTGATGTCTCCACTCTCTTGTTTTGTACTTTTTTTCCACGTGTCTTGACATCCAATGTATCCCTGCAAAGTTTGGTGAAGTTCTGAGTATGTAGTTTTTGACCTTATATGGAACCTCCTTTCTGAAAATTTGAAAATTCTTAAAAAATTCGACCAAAATCTTGATGTCTCCAATCCTATGTTTTGTATGTTTTTCCACGTGTCTTGACATCCAATGTATCCATGCAAAGTTTGGTGAAGATCTGAGTATGTAGTTTTTGACCTTATATGGAACCTCCTATCTGAAAATTTGAGAATTCTTGAAAAATTCGTCCAAAATCTTGATGTCTCCAATCTCTTGTTTTGTACGTTTTTTCCACGTGTCTTGACATCCAATGTATCCCTGCAAAGTTTGGTGAAGATCTGAGTATGTAGTTTTTGACCTTATCTGGAACCTAAAATCTGAAAATTTGAAAATTCCTAAAAAATCCGTCCAAAATCTTGATGACCTCAATCTCTTGTTTTGTACGTTTTTTCCACGTGTCTTGACATCCAATGTATCCCTGCAATGTTTGGTGAAGATCTGAGTATGTAGTTTTTGACCTTATATGGAACCTCTTATCTGAAAATTTGAAAATTCTTAAAAATATTTGACCAAAATCTTGATGTCCCCAATCCTATGTTTTGTATGTTTTTTCCACGTGTCTTGACATCCAATGTATCCCTGCAAAGTTTGGTGAAGATCTGAGTATGTAGTTTTAGACCTTATCTGGAACCTCATTTCTGAAAATTTGAAAATTCCTCAAAAATTCGTCCAAAATCTTGATGTCTCCAATCTCTTGTTTTGTACGTTTTTTCCACGTGTCTTGACATCCAATGTATCCCTGCAAAGTTTGGTGAAGATCTGAGTATGTAGTTTTTGAACTTATATGGAACCTCCTTTCTGAAAATTTGAAAATTCTTAAAAAATTCGTCCAAAATCTTGATGTCCCCAATCTCTTGTTTTGTACGTTTTTTACACGTGTCTTGACATCCAATGTATCCATGCAAAGTTTGGTGAAGATCTGAGTATGTCGTTTTTGACCTTATCTGGAACCTCCCATCTGAAAATTTGAAAATTCTTCAAAAATTCGTCGAAAATCTTGATGTCTCCAATCTCTTGTTTTGTACGTTTTTTCCACGTGTCTTGACATGCAAAGTATCCCTGCAACGTTTGGTGAAGATCTGAGTATGTAGTTTTTGACCTTATCTGGAACCTCCTATCTGAAAATTTGAAAATTCTTCAAAAATTCGTCCAAAATCTTGATGTCTCCAATCTCTTGTTTTGTACGTTTTTTCCACGTTTCTTGACATCCAATGTATCCCTGCAATGTTTGGTGAAGATCTGAGTATGTAGTTTTTGACCTTATATGGAACCTCCTATCTGAAAATTTGAGAATTCTTAAAAAATTTGACCAAAATCTTGATATCCCCAATCCTATGTTTGTATGTTTTTTCCACGTGTCTTGACATCCAATGTATCGCTGCAAATTTTAGTGGAGATCTGAGTATGTAGTTTTTGACCTTATCTGGAACCTCCTATCTGAAAATTTGAAAATTTTTAAAAAATTCGTCCAAAATCTTGATGTCTTCAATCTCTTGTTTTGTACGTTTTTTCCACGTGTCTTGACCTCCAATGTATCCCTGCAAAGTTTGGTGAAGATCTGAGTATGTCGTTTTTGACCTTATCTGGAACATCCTTTCTGAAAATTTGAAAATTCTTAAAAAATTCGTCCAAAATCTTGATGTCTCCAATCTCTTGTTTTGTACGTTTTTTCCACGTGTCTTGACATCCAATGTATCCCTGCAATGTTTGGTGAAGATCTGAGTATGTAGTTTTTGACCTTATATGGAACCTCTTATCTGAAAATTTGAAAATTCTTAAAAATATTTGACAAAAATCTTTGTTGTCCCCAATCCTATGTTTTGTATGTTTTTTCCACGTGTCTTGACATCCAATGTATTTCTGCAAAGTTTGGTGAAGATCTGAGTATGTCGTTTTTGACCTTATCTGGAACCTCCCATCTGAAAATTTGAAAATTCTTAAAAAATTCGACCAAAATCTTGATGTCTCCAATCCTATGTTTTGTATGTTTTTTCCACGTGTCTTGACATCCAATGTATCCATGCAAAGTTTGGTGAAGATCTGAGTATGTAGTTTTTGACCTTATCTGGAACCTTCCATCTGAAAATTTGAAAATTTTTTAAAAAATCGTCCAAAATCTTGATGTCTCCAATCTCTTGTTTTGTACGTTTTTTCCACGTGTCTTGACCTCCAATGTATCCCTGCAATGTTTGGTGAAGATCTGAGTATGTAGTTTTTGACCTTATATGGAACCTCCTATCTGAAAATTTGAAAATTCTTAAAAAATTTGACCAAAATCTTGATGTCCCCAATCCTATGTTTTGTATGTTTTTTCCACGTGTCTTGACATCCAATATATCCCTGCAAAGTTTGGTGAAGATCTGAGTATGTCGTTTTTGACCTTATCTGGAACATCCTTTCTGAAAATTTGAAAATTCTTAAAAAATTCGTCCAAAATCTTGATGTCTCCAATCTCTTGTTTTGTACGTTTTTTCCACCTGTCTTGACATCCAATGTATCCCTGCAAAGTTTGGTGAAGATCTGAGTATGTAGTTTTTGACCTTATATGGAACCTCCTTTCTGAAAATTTGAAAATTCTTAAAAAATTCGTCCAAAATCTTGATGTCTCCAATCTCTTGTTTTGTACGTTTTTTCCATGTGTCTTGACATCCAATGTATCCCTGCAAAGTTTGGTGAAGATCTGAGTATGTCGTTTTTGACCTTATCTGGAACATCCTTTCTGAAAATTTGAAAATTCTTAAAAAATTCGTCCAAAATCTTGATGTCTCCAATCTCTTGTTTTGTACGTTTTTTCCACGTGTCTTGACATCCAATGTATCCCTGCAAAGTTTGGTGAAGATCTGAGTATGTAGTTTTTGACCTTATATGGAACCTCCCATCTGAAAATTTGAAAATTCCTAAAAAATTCGTCTAAAATCTTGATGTCTCCACTCTCTTGTTTTGTACTTTTTTTCCACGTGTCTTGACATCCAATGTATCCCTGCAAAGTTTGGTGAAGTTCTGAGTATGTAGTTTTTGACCTTATATGGAACCTCCTTTCTGAAAATTTGAAAATTCTTAAAAAATTCGACCAAAATCTTGATGTCTCCAATCCTATGTTTTGTATGTTTTTCCACGTGTCTTGACATCCAATGTATCCATGCAAAGTTTGGTGAAGATCTGAGTATGTAGTTTTTGACCTTATATGGAACCTCCTATCTGAAAATTTGAGAATTCTTGAAAAATTCGTCCAAAATCTTGATGTTTCCAATCTCTTGTTTTGTACGTTTTTTCCACGTGTCTTGACATCCAATGTATCCCTGCAAAGTTTGGTGAAGATCTGAGTATGTAGTTTTTGACCTTATCTGGAACCTAAAATCTGAAAATTTGAAAATTCCTAAAAAATCCGTCCAAAATCTTGATGACCTCAATCTCTTGTTTTGTACGTTTTTTCCACGTGTCTTGACATCCAATGTATCCCTGCAATGTTTGGTGAAGATCTGAGTATGTAGTTTTTGACCTTATATGGAACCTCTTATCTGAAAATTTGAAAATTCTTAAAAATATTTGACCAAAATCTTGATGTCCCCAATCCTATGTTTTGTATGTTTTTTCCACGTGTCTTGACATCCAATGTATCCCTGCAAAGTTTGGTGAAGATCTGAGTATGTAGTTTTAGACCTTATCTGGAACCTCATTTCTGAAAATTTGAAAATTCCTCAAAAATTCGTCCAAAATCTTGATGTCTCCAATCTCTTGTTTTGTACGTTTTTTCCACGTGTCTTGACATCCAATGTATCCCTGCAAAGTTTGGTGAAGATCTGAGTATGTAGTTTTTGAACTTATATGGAACCTCCTTTCTGAAAATTTGAAAATTCTTAAAAAATTCGTCCAAAATCTTGATGTCCCCAATCTCTTGTTTTGTACGTTTTTTACACGTGTCTTGACATCCAATGTATCCATGCAAAGTTTGGTGAAGATCTGAGTATGTCGTTTTTGACCTTATCTGGAACCTCCCATCTGAAAATTTGAAAATTCTTAAAAAATTCGTCGAAAATCTTGATGTCTCCAATCTCTTGTTTTGTACGTTTTTTCCACGTGTCTTGACATGCAAAGTATCCCTGCAACGTTTGGTGAAGATCTGAGTATGTAGTTTTTGACCTTATCTGGAACCTCCTATCTGAAAATTTGAAAATTCTTCAAAAATTCGTCCAAAATCTTGATGTCTCCAATCTCTTGTTTTGTACGTTTTTTCCACGTTTCTTGACATCCAATGTATCCCTGCAATGTTTGGTGAAGATCTGAGTATGTAGTTTTTGACCTTATATGGAACCTCCTATCTGAAAATTTGAGAATTCTTAAAAAATTTGACCAAAATCTTGATATCCCCAATCCTATGTTTGTATGTTTTTTCCACGTGTCTTGACATCCAATGTATCGCTGCAAATTTTAGTGGAGATCTGAGTATGTAGTTTTTGACCTTATCTGGAACCTCCTATCTGAAAATTTGAAAATTTTTAAAAAATTCGTCCAAAATCTTGATGTCTTCAATCTCTTGTTTTGTACGTTTTTTCCACGTGTCTTGACCTCCAATGTATCCCTGCAAAGTTTGGTGAAGATCTGAGTATGTCGTTTTTGACCTTATCTGGAACATCCTTTCTGAAAATTTGAAAATTCTTAAAAAATTCGTCCAAAATCTTGATGTCTCCAATCTCTTGTTTTGTACGTTTTTTCCACGTGTCTTGACATCCAATGTATCCCTGCAAAGTTTGGTGAAGATCTGAGTATGTCGTTTTTGACCTTATCTGGAACATCCTTTCTGAAAATTTGAAAATTCTTAAAATAATCGTCCAAAATCTTGATGTCTCCAATCTCTTGTTTTGTACGTTTTTTCCACGTGTCTTGACATCCAATGTATCCCTGCAAAGTTTGGTGAAGATCTGAGTATGTAGTTTTTGACCTTATATGGAACCTCCTTTCTGAAAATTTGAAAATTCTTAAAAAATTCGTCCAAAATCTTGATGTCCCCAATCCTATGTTTTGTATGTTTTTTCCACGTGTCTTGACATCCAACGTATCCATGCAAAGTTTGGTGAAGATCTGAGTATGTCGTTTTTGACCTTATCTGGAACATCCTTTCTGAAAATTTGAAAATTCTTAAAAAAATCGTCCAAAATCTTGATGTCTCCAATCTCTTGTTTTGTACGTTTTTTCCACGT
The DNA here is from genome assembly GCF_977018435.1 of Lepisma saccharinum. Lineage (NCBI taxonomy): Eukaryota > Metazoa > Arthropoda > Insecta > Zygentoma > Lepismatidae > Lepisma > Lepisma saccharinum. The sequence goes on along the minus strand of NW_028142970.1, from coordinate 784,520 downwards.
TTCTTGACATCCAATGTATCCCTGCAATGTTTGGTGAAGATCTGAGTATGTAGTTTTTGACCTTATATGGAACCTCCTATCTGAAAATTTGAAAATTCTTAAAAAATTCGTCCAAAATCTTGATATCCCCAATCCTATGTTTTGTATGTTTTTTCCACGTGTCTTGACATCCAATGTATCCCTGCAAAGTTTGGTGAAGATCTGAGTATGTAGTTTTTGACCTTATCTGGAACCTCCTATCTGAAAATTTGAAAATTTTTAAAAAATTCGTCCAAAATCTTGATGTCTTCAATCTCTTGTTTTGTACGTTTTTTCCACGTGTCTTGACTTCCAATGTATCCCTGCAAAGTTTGGTGAAGATCTGAGTATGTCGATTTTGACCTTATCTGGAACATCCTTTCTGAAAGTTTGAAAATTCTTAAAAAAATCGTCCAAAATCTTGATGTCTCCAATCTCTTGTTTTGTACGTTTTTTCCACGTGTCTTGACATCCAATGTATCCCTGCAAAGTTTGGTGAAGATCTGAGTATGTAGTTTTTGACCTTATATGGAACCTCCTTTCTGAAAATTTGAAAATTCTTAAAAAATTCGTCCAAAATCTTGATGTCCCCAATCTCTTGTTTTGTACGTTTTTTCCACGTGTCTTGACATCCAATGTATCCATGCAAACTTTAGTGAAGATCTGAGTATGTCGTTTTTGACCTTATCTGGAAGCTCCCATCTGAAAATTTGAAAATTCTTCAAAAATTCGTCGAAAATCTTGATGTCTCCAATCTCTTGTTTTGTACGTTTTTCCCACGTGTCTTGACATGCAAAGTATCCCTGCAACGTTTGGTGAAGATCTGAGTATGTAGTTTTTGACCTTATCTGGAACCTCCCATCTGAAAATTTGAAAATTCCTAAAAAATCCGTCCAAAATCTTGATGACCTCAATCTCTTGTTTTGTACGTTTTTTCCACGTGTCTTGACATCCAATGTATCCCTGCAATGTTTGGTGAAGATCTCAGTATGTAGTTTTTGACCTTATATGGGACCTCTTATCTGAAAATTTGAAAATTCTTAAAAATATTTGACAAAAATCTTTGTTGTCGCCAATCCTATGTTTTGTATGTTTTTTCCACGTGTCTTGACATCCAATGTATTTCTGCAAAGTTTGGTGAAGATCTGAGTATGTCGTTTTTGACCTTATCTGGAACCTCCCATCTGAAAATTTGAAAATTCTTAAAAAATTCGACCAAAATCTTGATGTCTCCAATCCTATGTTTTGTATGTTTTTTCCACGTGTCTTGACATCCAATGTATCCATGCAAAGTTTGGTGAAGATCTGTTTATGTAGTTTTTGACCTTATCTGGAACCTTCCATCTGAAAATTTGAAAATTTTTAAAAAATTCGTCCAAAATCTTGATGTCTCCAATCTCTTGTTTTGTACGTTTTTTCCACGTGTCTTGACCTCCAATGTATCCCTGCAATGTTTGGTGAAGATCTGAGTATGTAGTTTTTGACCTTATATGGAACCTCCTATCTGAAAATTTGAAAATTCTTAAAAAATTTGACCAAAATCTTGATGTCCCCAATCCTATGTTTTGTATGTTTTTTCCACGTGTCTTGACATCCAATATATCCCTGCAAAGTTTGGTGAAGATCTGAGTATGTCGTTTTTGACCTTATCTGTAACATCCTTTCTGAAAATTTGAAAATTCTTAAAAAATTCGTCCAAAATCTTGATGTCTCCAATCTCTTGTTTTGTACGTTTTTTCCACGTGTCTTGACATCCAATGTATCCCTGCAAAGTTGTCATTGGATGTCACGACACGTGGAAAAAACATACAAAACATAGGATTGGGGACATCAAGATTTTGGACGAATTTTTTAAGAATTTTCAAATTTTCAGAAAGGAGGTTCCATATAAGGTCAAAAACTACATACTCAGATCTTCACCAAACTTTGCAGGGATACATTGGATGTCAAGACACGTGGAAAAAACATACAAAACATAGGATTGGGGACATCAAGATTTTGGACGAATTTTTTTAGAATTTTCAAATTTTCAGAAAGGAGGTTCCATATAAGGTCAAAAACTACATACTCAGATCTTCACCAAACATTGCAGGGATACATTGGATGTCAAGAAACGTGGAAAAAACGTACAAAACAAGAGATTGGAGACATCAAGATTTTGGACGAATTTTTTAAGAATTTTCAAATTTTCAGATAGGAGGTTCCAGATAAGGTCAAAAACGACATACTCAGATCTTCACCAAACTTTGCAGGGATACATTGGATGTCAAGACACGTGGAAAAAACGTACAAAACACGACATTGGGGTCATCAAGATTTTGGTCAAATTTTTTCAGAATTTTCAAATTTTCAGATAGGAGGTTCCATATAAGGTCAAAAACTACATACTCAGATCTTCACCAAACATTGCAGGGATACATTGGATGTCAAGACACGTGGAAAAAACGTACAAAACAAGAGATTGGAGACATCAAGATTTTGGACGAATTTTTTAAAAATTTTCTAATTTTCAGATAGGAGGTTCCAGATAAGGTCAAAAACTACATACTCAGATCTTCACCAAACTTTGCAGGGATACATTGGATGTCAAGACACGTGGAAAAAACGTACAAAACAACAGATTGGGGTCAACAAGATTTTGGACGGATTTTTTAGGAATTTTCAAATTTTCAGATGGGAGGTTCCAGATAAGGTCAAAAACTACATACTCAGATCTTCACCAAACTCTGCAGGGATACATTGTATGTCAAGACACGTGGAAAAAACATACAAAACATAGGATTGGGGACATCAAGATTTTGGTCAAATTTTTTAAGAATTTTCAAATTTTCAGATAGGAGGTTCCATATAAGGTCAAAAACTACATACTCAGATCTTCACCAAACATTGCAGGGATACATTGGATGTCAAGACACGTGGAAAAAACGTAGAAAACAAGAGATTGTAGACATCAAGATTTTGGACGGATTTTTTAGGAATTTTCAAATTTTCAGATGGGAGGTTCCAGATAAGGTCAAAAACTACATACTCAGATCTTCACCAAACTCTGCAGGTATATATTGGATGTCAAGAAACGTGGAAAAAACATACAAAACATAGGATTGGAGACATCAAGATTTTGGACGAATTTTTTAAAAATTTTCTAATTTTCAGATAGGAGGTTCCAGATAAGGTCAAAAACTACATACTCAGATCTTCACCAAACTTTGCAGGGATACTTTGCATGTCAAGACACGTGGAAAAAACGTACAAAACAAGAGATTGGAGACATCAAGATTTTCGACGAATTTTTTAAGAATTTTCAAATTTTCAGATAGGAGGTTCCAGATAAGGTCAAAAACGACATACTCAGATCTTCACCAAATTTTGCATGGATACATTGGATGTCAAGACACGTGGAAAAAACATACAAAACATAGGATTGGGGACATCAAGATTTTGGACGAATTTTTTAAGAATTTTCAAATTTTCAGAAAGGATGTTCCATATAAGGTCCAAAACTACATACTCAGATCTTCACCAAACTTTGCAGGGATACATTGGATGTCAAGACACGTGGAAAAAACGTACAAAACAAGAGATTGGAGACATCAAGATTTTGGACGAATTTTTGAAGAATTTTCAAATTTTCAGATAGGAGGTTCCAGATAAGGTCAAAAACTACATACTCAGATCTTCACCAAACTTTGCAGGGATACATTGGATGTCAAGACACGTGGAAAAAACGTACAAAACAAGAGATTGGAGACATCAAGATTTTGGACGAATTTTTTAAGAATTTTCAAATTTTCAGAAAGGATGTTCCAGATAAGGTCAAAAACGACATACTCAGATCTTCACCAAACTTTGCAGGGATACATTGGATGTCAAGACACGTGGAAAAAACATGCAAAACATAGGATTGGGGACATCAAGATTTTGGTCAAATTTTTTAAGAATTTTCAAATTTTCAGATAGGAGGTTCCATATAAGGTCAAAAACTACTTACTCAGATCTTCACCAAACATTGCAGGGATACATTGGATGTCAAGACACGTGGAAAAAACGTACAAAACAAGAGATTGGAGACATCAAGATTTTGGACGAATTTTTAAAAAAATTTCAAATTTTCAGATAGGAGGTTCCAGATAACGTCAAAAACTACATACTCAGATCTTCACCAAACTTTGCAGGGATACATTGGATGTCAAGACACGTGGAAAAAACATACAAAACATAGGATTGGGGATATCAAGATTTTGGTCAAATTTTTTAAGTATTTTCAAATTTTCAGATAGGAGGTTCCATATAAGGTCAAAAACTACATACTCAGATCTTCACCAAACATTGCAGGGATACATTGGATGTCAAGACACGTGGAAAAAACATACAAAAGAAGAGGTTGGAGACATCAAGATTTTGGACAAATTTTTGAAGAATTTTCAAATTTTCAGATAGGAGGTTCCAGATAAGGTCAAAAACTACGTACTCAGATCTTCACCAAACGTTGCAGGGATACTTTGCATGTCAAGACACGTGGAAAAAACGTACAAAACAAGAGATATGAGACATCAAGATTTTCGACGAATTTTTTAAGAATTTTCAAATTTTCAGATGTGAGGTTCCAGATAAGGTCAAAAACGACATACTCAGATCTTCACTAAACTCAGCAGGGATACATTGGATGTCAAGACACGTGGAAAGAACATACAAAACATAGGATTGGGGACATCAAGATTTTGGTCAAATTTTTTAAGAATTTTCAAATTTTCAGATAGGAGGTTACATATAAAGTCAAAAACTACATACTCAGATCTTCACCAAACATTGCAGGGATACATTGGATGTCAAGACACGTGGAAAAAACGTACAAAACAAGAGATTGGAGACATCAAGATTTTGGACGAATTTTTTAAGAATTTTCAAATTTTCAGATAGGAGGTTCCAGATAAGGTCAAAAATTACATACTCAGATCTTCACCAAACTTTGCAGGGATACTTTGCATGTCAAGACACGTGGAAAAAACGTACAAAACAAGAGATTGGAGACATCAAGATTTTGGACGAATTTTTTAAGAATTTTCAAATTTTCAGATAGGAGGTTCCAGATAAGGTCAAAAACGACATACTCAGATCTTCACCAAACTTTGCAGGGATACATTGGATGTCAAGACACGTGGAAAAAACATACAAAACATAGGATTGGGGACATCAAGATTTTGGACGAATTTTTTAAGAATTTTCAAATTTTCAGAAAGGAGGTTCCATATAAGGTCAAAAACTACATACTCAGATCTTCACCAAACATTGCAGGGATACATTGGATGTCAAGGTACGTGGAAAAAACGTACAAAACAAGAGATTGGAGACATCAAGATTTTGGACGAATTTTTTAAGAATTTTCAAATTTTCAGATAGGAGGTTCCAGATAAGGTCAAAAACTACATACTCAGATCTTCACCAAACTTTGCAGGGATACTTTGCATGTCAAGACACGTGGAAAAAACGTACAAAACAAGAGATTGGAGACATCAAGATTTTCGACGAATTTTTTAAGAATTTTCAAATTTTCAGATGGGAGGTTCCAGATAAGGTCAAAAACGACATACTCAGATCTTCACCAAACATTGCAGGGATACATTGGATGTCAAGACACGTGGAAAAAACGTACAAAACAAGAGATTGGAGACATCAAGATTTTGGACGAATTTTTGAAGAATTTTCAAATTTTCAGATAGGAGGTTCCAGATAAGGTCAAAAACTACATACTCAGATCTTCACCAAACGTTGCAGGGATACTTTGCATGTCAAGACACGTGGAAAAAACGTACAAAACAAGAGATATGAGACATCAAGATTTTCGACGATTTTTTTAAGAATTTTCAAATTTTCAGATGTGAGGTTCCAGATAAGATCAAAAACGACATACTCAGATCTTCACTAAACTCTGCAGGGATACATTGGATGTCAAGACACGTGGAAAAAAACATACAAAACATAGGATTGGGGACATCAAGATTTTGGTCAAATTTTTTAAGAATTTTCAAATTTTCAGATAGGAGGTTCCAGATAAGGTCAAAAACGACATACTCAGATCTTCACCAAACTCTGCAGGGATACATTGGATATCAAGACACGTGGAGAAAACATACAAAACATAGGATTGGGGACATCAAGATTTTGGTCAAATTTTTTAAGAATTTTCAAATTTTCAGATAGGAGGTTCCATAAAAGGTCAAAAAATACATACTCAGATCTTCACCAAACATTGCAGGGATACATTGGATGTCAAGACACGTGGAAAAAACGTACAAAACAAGAGATTGGAGACATCAAGATTTTGGACGAATTTTTTAAGAATTTTCAAATTTTCAGATAGGAGGTTCCAGATAAGGTCAAAAACTACATACTCAGATCTTCACCAAACGTTGCAGGGATACTTTGCATGTCAAGACACGTGGAAAAAACGTACAAAACAAAAGATTGGAGACAAGATTTTCGACGAATTTTTTAAGAATTTTCAAATTTTCAAATAGGAGGTTCCAGATAAGGTCAAAAACGACATACTCAGATCTTCACCAAACTTTGCATGGATACATTGGATGTCAAGACACGTGGAAAAAACATACAAAACATAGGATTGGGGACATCAAGATTTTGGACGAATTTTTTAAGAATTTTCAAATTTTCAGAAAGGAGGTTCCATATAAGGTCAAAAAATAAATACTCAGATCTTCACCAAACATTGCAGGGATACATTGGATGTCAAGACACGTGGAAAAAACGTACAAAACAAGAGATTGGAGACATCAAGATTTTGGACGAATTTTTTAAGAATTTTCAAATTTTCAGATAGGAGGTTCCAGATAAGGTCAAAAACTACATACTCAGATCTTCACCAAACTTTGCAGGGATACTTTGCATGTCAAGACACGTGGAAAAAACGTACAAAACAAGAGATTGGAGACATCAAGATTTTCGACGAATTTTTTAAGAATTTTCAAATTTTCAGATGGGAGGTTCCAGATAAGGTCAAAAACGACACACTCAGATCTTCACCAAACTTTGCATAGATACATTGGATTTCAAGACACGTGGAAAAAACCTACAAAACAAGAGATTGGGGTCATCAAGATTTTGGACGGATTTTTTAGGAATTTTCAAATTTTCAGAAATACGGTTCCAGATAAGGTCTAAAACTACATACTCAGATCTTCACCAAACATTGCAGGGATACATTGTATGCCAAGACACGTGGAAAAAACGTACAAAACAAGAGATTGGAAACATCAAGATTTTGGACGAATTTTTTAAAAATTTTCAAATTTTCAAATAGGAGGTTCCAGATAAGGTCAAAAACTACATACTCAGATCTTCACCAAACGTTGCAGGGATACTTTGCATGTCAAGACACGTGGAAAAAACGTACAAAACAAGAGATTGGAGACATCAAGATTTTCGACGAATTTTTTAAGAATTTTCAAATTTTCAGATGGGAGGTTCCAGATAAGGTCAAAAACTACATACTCAGATCTTCATCAAACTCTGCAGGGATACATTGGATGTCAAGACACGTGGAAAAAACATACAAAACATAGGATTGGGGACATCAAGGTTTTGGTCAAATTTTTTAAGAATTTTCAAATTTTCAGATAGGAGGTTCCATATAAGGTCAAAAACTACATACTCAGATCTTCACCAAACATTGCAGGAATACATTGGATGTCAAGACACGTGGAAAAAACGTACAAAACAAGAGATTGGAGACATCAAGATTTTCGACGAATTTTTTAAGAATTTTCAAATTTTCAGATAGGAGGTTCCAGATAAGGTCAAAAACTACATACTCAGATCTTCACCAAACTTTGCAGGGATACTTTGCATGTCAAGACACGTGGAAAAAACGTACAAAACAAGAGATTGGAGACATCAAGATTTTCGACGAATTTTTTAAGAATTTTCAAATTTTCAGATGGGAGGTTCCATATAAGGTCAAAAACTACATACTCAGATCTTCACCAAACATTGCAGGGATACATTGTATGTCAAGACACGTGGAAAAAACGTACAAAACAAGAGATTGGAAACATCAAGATTTTGGACGAATTTTTTAAAAATTTTCAAATTTTCAAATAGGAGGTTCCAGATAAGGTCAAAAACTACATACTCAGATCTTCACCGAACTTTGCAGGGATACATTGGATGTCAAGACACGTGGAAAAAACGTACAAAACAAGAGATTGGAGACATCAAGATTTTGGACGTACTTTTTAAGAATTTTCAAATTTTCAGATAGGAGGTTCCATATAAAGTCAAAAACTACATACTCAGATCTTCACCAAACATTGCAGGGATACATTGGATGTCAAGACACGTGGAAAGAACGTACAAAACAAGAGATTGGAGACATCAAGATTTTGGACGAATTTTTTAAGAATTTTCAAATTTTCAGATAGGAGGTTCCAGATAAAGTCAAAAACTACATACTCAGATCTTCACCAAACTTTGCAGGGATACTTTGCATGTCAAGACACGTGGAAAAACGTACAAAACAAGAGATTGGAGACATCAAGATTTTCGACGAATTTTTTAAGAATTTTCAAATTTTCAGATGGGAGGTTCCAGATAAGGTCAAAAACGACATACTCAGATATTCATCAAACTTTGCATAGATACATTGGATGTCAAGACACGTGGAAAAAACATACAAAACATAGGATTGGTGACATCAAGATTTTGGACAAATTTTCTCCGAATTTTCAAATTTTCAGAAATGCGGTTCCAGATAAGGTCAAAAACTACATACTCAGATCTTCACCAAACTTTGCAGGGATACATTGGATGTCAAGACACGTGGAAAAAACGTACAAAACAAGAGATTGGAGAGATCAAGATTTTGGACGATTTTTTAAGAATTTTCAAATTTTCAGATAGGAGGTTCCAGATAAGGTCAAAAACTACATACTCAGATCTTCACCAAACTTTGCAGGGATACTTTGCATGTCAAGACACGTGGAAAAAACGTACAAAACAAGAGATTTGAGACATCAAGATTTTCGACGAATTTTTTAAGAATTTTCAAATTTTAAGATGGGAGGTTCCAGATAAGGTCAAAAACGACACACTCAGATCTTCACCAAACTTTGCATAGATACATTGGATGTCAAGACACGTGGAAAAAACGTACAAAACAAGAGATTGGGGTCATCAAGATTTTGGACGGATTTTTTAGGAATTTTCAAATTTTCAGAAATACGGTTCCAGATAAGGTTAAAAACTACATACTCAGATCTTCACCAAACTTTGCAGGGATACATTGGATGTCAAGACACGTGGAAAAACCGTACAAAACAAGAGATTGGGGTCAACAAGATTTTCGACGAATTTTTTAAGAATTTTCAAATTTTCAGATGGGAGGTTCCATATAAGGTCAAAAACTACATACTCAGATCTTCACCAAACATTGCAGGGATACATTGTATGCCAAGACACGTGGAAAAAACGTACAAAACAAGAGATTGGAAACATCAAGATTTTGGACGAATTTTTTAAAAATTTTCAAATTTTCAAATAGGAGGTTCCAGATAAGGTCAAAAACTACCTACTCAGATCTTCACCAAACGTTGCAGGGATACTTTGCATGTCAGAACACGTGGAAAAAACGTACAAAACAAGAGATTGGAGACATCAAGATTTTCGACGAATTTTTTAAGAATTTTCAAATTTTCAGATGGGAGGTTCCAGATAAGGTCAAAAACTACATACTCAGATCTTCACCAAACTCTGCAGGGATACATTGGATGTCAAGACACGTGGAAAAAACATACAAAACATAGGATTGGGGACATCAAGATTTTGGTCAAATTTTTTAAGAATTTTCAAATTTTCAGATAGGAGGTTCCATATAAGGTCAAAAACTACATACTCAGATCTTCACCAAACATTGCAGGAATACATTGGATGTCAAGACACGTGGAAAAAACGTACAAAACAAGAGATTGGAGACATCAAGATTTTCGACGAATTTTTTAAGAATTTTCAAATTTTCAGATAGGAGGTTCCAGATAAGGTCAAAAACTACATACTCAGATCTTCACCAAACTTTGCAGGGATACTTTGCATGTCAAGACACGTGGAAAAAACGTACAAAACAAGAGATTGGAGACATCAAGATTTTCGACGAATTTTTTAAGAATTTTCAAATTTTCAGATGGGAGGTTCCATATAAGGTCAAAAACTACATACTCAGATCTTCACCAAACATTGCAGGGATACATTGTATGTCAAGACACGTGGAAAAAACGTACAAAACAAGAGATTGGAAACATCAAGATTTTGGACGATTTTTTTAAAAATTTTCAAATTTTCAAATAGGAGGTTCCAGATAAGGTCAAAAACTACATACTCAGATCTTCACCGAACTTTGCAGGGATACATTGGATGTCAAGACACGTGGAAAAAACGTACAAAACAAGAGATTGGAGACATCAAGATTTTGGACGTACTTTTTAAGAATTTTCAAATTTTCAGATAGGAGGTTCCAGATAAGGTCAAAAACGACATACTCAGATCTTCACCAAACTTTGCAGGGATACATTGGATGTCAAGACACGTGGAAAAAACGTACAAAACAAGAGATTGGGGACATCAAGTTTTTGGTCAAATTTTTTAAGAATTTTCAAATTATCAGATAGGAGGTTCCATATAAGGTCAAAAACTACATACTCAGATCTTCACCAAACATTGCAGGGATACATTGGCTGTCAAGACACGTGGAAAGAACGTACAAAACAAGAGATTGGAGACATCAAGATTTTGGACGAATTTTCTCCGAATTTTCAAATTTTCAGAAATGCGGTTCCAGATAAGGTCAAAAACTACATACTCAGATCTTCACCAAACTTTGCAGGGATACATTGGATGTCAAGACACGTGGAAAAAACGTACAAAACAAGAGATTGGAGAGATCAAGATTTTGGACGATTTTTTTAAGAATTTTCAAATTTTCAGAAAGGAGGTTCCATATAAGGTCAAAAACTACATACTCAGATCTTCACCAAACTTTGCAGGGATACATTGGATGTCAAGACACGTGGAAAAAACGTACAAAACAAGAGATTGGAGACATCAAGATTTTGGACGAATTTTTTAAGAATTTTCAAATTTTCAGAAAGGATGTTCCAGATAAGGTCAAAAACGACATACTCAGATGTTCACCAAACTTTGCAGGGATATATTGGATGTCAAGACACATGGAAAAAACATACAAAACATAGGATTGGGGACATCAAGATTTTGGTCAAATTTTTTAAGAATTTTCAAATTTTCAGATAGGAGGTTCAAAAACTACTTACTCAGATCTTCACCAAACATTGCAGGGATACATTGGATGTCAAGACACGTGGAAAAAACGTAGAAAACAAGAGATTGGAGACACCAAGATTTTCGACGAATTTTTTAATAATTTTCAAATTTTGAGATAGGAGGTTCCAGATAAGGTCAAAAACTACATACTCAGATCTTCACCAAACTTTGCAGGGATACATTGGATGTCAAGACAGGTGGAAAAAACATACAAAACATAGGATTGGGGATATCAAGATTTTGGTCAAATTTTTTAAGAATTTTCAAATTTTCAGATAGGAGGTTCCAGATAAGGTCAAAAACTACATACTCAGATCTTCACCAAACTTTGCAGGGATACTTTGCATGTCAAGACACGTGGAAAAAACGTACAAAACAAGAGATTGGAGACATCAAGATTTTGGACGAATTTTTTAAGAATTTTCAAATTTTCAGATAGGAGGTTCCAGATAAGGTCAAAAACTACATACTCAGATCTTCACCAAACGTTGCAGTGATACTTTGCATGTCAAGACACGTGGAAAAAACGTACAAAACAAGAGATTGGAGACATCAAGATTTTCGACGAATTTTTTAAGAATTTTCAAATTTTCAGATGGGAGGTTCCAGATAAGGTCAAAAACTACATACTCAGATCTTCACCAAACTCTGCAGGGATACATTGGATGTCAAGACACGTGGAAAAAACATACAAAACATAGGATTGGAGACATCAAGATTTTGGACGAATTTTTTAAAAATTTTCAAATTTTCAGATAGGAGGTTCCAGATAAGGTCAAAAACTACATACTCAGATCTTCACCAAACTTTGCAGGGATACTTTGCATGTCAAGACACGTGGAAAAAACGTACAAAACAAGAGATTGGAGACAAGATTTTCGACGAATTTTTGAAGAATTTTCAAATTTTCAGATAGGAGGTTCCAGATAAGGTCAAAAACGACATACTCAGATCTTCACCAAACTTTGCATGGATACATTGGATGTCAAGACACGTGGAAAAAACATACAAAACATAGGATTGGGGACATCAAGATTTTGGACGAATTTTTTAAGAATTTTCAAATTTTCAGAAAGGAGGTTCCATATAAGGTCAAATACTACATACTCAAATCTTCACCAAACATTGCAGGGATACATTGGATGTCAAGACACGTGGAAAAAACGTACAAAACAAGAGATTGGAGACATCAAGATTTTGGACGAATTTTTTAAGAATTTTCAAATTTTCAGATGGGAGGTTCCATATAAGGTCAAAAACTACATACTCAGATCTTCACCAAACATTGCAGGGATACATTGTATGTCAAGACACGTGGAAAAAACGTACAAAACAAGAGATTGGAAACATCAAGATTTTGGACGAATTTTTTAAAAATTTTCAAATTTTCAAATAGGAGGTTCCAGATAAGGTCAAAAACTACATACTCAGATCTTCACCGAACTTTGCAGGGATACATTGGATGTCAAGACACGTGGAAAAAACGTACAAAACAAGAGATTGGAGACATCAAGATTTTGGACGTACTTTTTAAGAATTTTCAAATTTTCAGATAGGAGGTTCCAGATAAGGTCAAAAACGACATACTCAGATCTTCACCAAACTTTGCAGCGATACATTGGATGTCAAGACACGTGGAAAAAACGTACAAAACAAGAGATTGGGGACATCAAGTTTTTGGTCAAATTTTTTAAGAATTTTCAAATTTTCAGATAGGAGGTTCCATATAAGGTCAAAAACTACATACTCAGATCTTCACCAAACATTGCAGGGATACATTGGATGTCAAGACACGTGGAAAGAACGTACAAAACAAGAGATTGGAGACATCAAGATTTTGGACGAATTTTTTAAGAATTTTCAAATTTTCAGATAGGAGGTTCCAGATAAGGTCAAAAACTACATACTCAGATCTTCACCAAACTTTGCAGGGATACTTTGCATGTCAAGACACGTGGAAAAACGTACAAAACAAGAGATTGGAGACATCAAGATTTTCGACGAATTTTTTAAGAATTTTCAAATTTTCAGATGGGAGGTTCCAGATAAGGTCAAAAACGACATACTCAGATCTTCATCAAACTTTGCATAGATACATTGGATGTCAAGACACGTGGAAAAAACACAAAACATAGGATTGGTGACATCAAGATTTTGGACAAATTTTCTCCGAATTTTCAAATTTTCAGAAATGCGGTTCCAGATAAGATCAAAAACTACATACTCAGATCTTCACCAAACTTTGCAGGGATACATTGGATGTCAAGACACGTGGAAAAAACGTACAAAACAAGAGATTGGAGAGATCAAGATTTTGGAAGATTTTTTTAAGAATTTTCAAATTTTCAGAAAGGAGGTTCCATATAAGGTCAAAAACTACATACTCAGATCTTCACCAAACTTTGCAGGGATACATTGGATGTCAAGACACGTGGAAAAAACGTACAAAACAAGAGATTGGAGACATCAAGATTTTGGACGAATTTTTTAAGAATTTTCAAATTTTCAGAAAGGATGTTCCAGATAAGGTCAAAAACGACATACTCAGATGTTCACCAAACTTTGCAGGGATATATTGGATGTCAAGACACATGGAAAAAACATACAAAACATAGGATTGGGGACATCAAGATTTTGGTCAAATTTTTAAAGAATTTTCAAATTTTCAGATAGGAGGTTCAAAAACTACTTACTCAGATCTTCACCAAACATTGCAGGGATACATTGGATGTCAAGACACGTGGAAAAAACGTACAAAACAAGAGATTGGAGACATCAAGATTTTGGACGAATTTTTTAAGAATTTTCAAATTTTGAGATAGGAGGTTCCAGATAAGGTCAAAAACTACATACTCAGATCTTCACCAAACTTTGCAGGGATACATTGGATGTCAAGACAGGTGGAAAAAACATACAAAACATAGGATTGGGGATATCAAGATTTTGGTCAAATTTTTTAAGAATTTTCTAATTTTCAGATAGGAGGTTCCAGATAAGGTCAAAAACTACATACTCAGATCTTCACCAAACTTTGCAGGGATACTTTGCATGTCAAGACACGTGGAAAAAACGTACAAAACAAGAGATTGGAGACATCAAGATTTTGGACGAATTTTTTAAGAATTTTCAAATTTTCAGATAGGAGGTTCCAGATAAGGTCAAAAACTACATACTCAGATCTTCACCAAACGTTGCAGGGATACTTTGCATGTCAAGACACGTGGAAAAAACGTACAAAACAAGAGATTGGAGACATCAAGATTTTCGACGAATTTTTTAAGAATTTTCAAATTTTCAGATGGGAGGTTCCAGATAAGGTCAAAAACTACATACTCAGATCTTCACCAAACTCTGCAGGGATACATTGGATGTCAAGACACGTGGAAAAAACATACAAAACATAGGATTGGAGACATCAAGATTTTGGACGAATTTTTTAAAAATTTTCTAATTTTCAGATAGGAGGTTCCAGATAAGGTCAAAAACTACATACTCAGATCTTCACCAAACTTTGCAGGGATACTTTGCATGTCAAGACACGTGGAAAAAACGTACAAAACAAGAGATTGGAGACAAGATTTTCGACGAATTTTTGAAGAATTTTCAAATTTTCAGATAGGAGGTTCCAGATAAGGTCAAAAACGACATACTCAGATCTTCACCAAACTTTGCATGGATACATTGGATGTCAAGACACGTGGAAAAAACATACAAAACATAGGATTGGGGACATCAAGATTTTGGACGAATTTTTTAAGAATTTTCAAATTTTCAGAAAGGAGGTTCCATATAAGGTCAAATACTACATACTCAAATCTTCACCAAACATTGCAGGGATACATTGGATGTCAAGACACGTGGAAAAAACGTACAAAACAAGAGATTGGAGACATCAAGATTTTGGACGAATTTTTTAAGAATTTTCAAATTTTCAGATAGGAGGTTCCAAATAAGGTCAAAAACTACATACTCAGATCTTCACCAAACTTTGCAGGGATACTTTGCATGTCAAGACACGTGGAAAAAACGTACAAAACAAGAGATTGGAGACATCAAGATTTTCGACGAATTTTTTAAGAATTTTCAAATTTTCAGATGGGAGGTTCCAGATAAGGTCAAAAACGACATACTCAGATCTTCATCAAAATTTGCATAGATACATTGGATGTCAAGACACGTGGAAAAAACATACAAAACATAGGATTGGTGACATCAAGATTTTGGTCAAATTTTTTAAGAATTTTCAAATTTTCAGATAGGAGGTTCCATATAAGGTCAAAAACTACATACTCAGATCTTCACCAAACATTGAAGGGATACATTGGATGTCAAGACACGTGGAAAAAACGTACAAAACAAGAGATTGGAGACATCAAGATTTTAGTCAAATTTTTTAAGAATTTTCAAATTTTCAGATAGGAGGTTCCAGATAAGGTCAAAAACTACATACTCAGATCTTCACCAAACTTTGCAGGGATACATTGGATGTCAAGACACGTGGAAAAAACATACAAAACATAGGATTGGGAATATCAAGATTTTGGTCAAATTTTTTAAGAATTTTCAAATTTTCAGATAGGAGGTTCCATATAAGGTCAAAAACTACATACTCAGATCTTCACCAAACTTTGCAGGGATACTTTGCATGTCAAGACACGTGGAAAAAACGTACAAAACAAGAGATTGGAGACATCAAGATTTTCGACGAATTTTTTAAGAATTTTCAAATTTTCAGATGGGAGGTTCCAGATAAGGTCAAAAACGACATACTCAGATCTTCATCAAAATTTGCATAGATACATTGGATGTCAAGACACGTGGAAAAAACATACAAAACATAGGATTGGTGACATCAAGATTTTGGTCAAATTTTTTAAGAATTTTCAAATTTTCAGATAGGAGGTTCCAGATAAGGTCAAAAACTACATACTCAGATCTTCACCAAACATTGAAGGGATACATTGGATGTCAAGACACGTGGAAAAAACGTACAAAACAAGAGATTGGAGACATCAAGATTTTGGTCAAATTTTTTAAGAATTTTCAAATTTTCAGATAGGAGGTTCCAGATAAGGTCAAAAACTACATACTCAGATCTTCACCCAAACTTTGCAGGGATACATTGGATGTCAAGACACGTGGAAAAAACATACAAAACATAGGATTGGGGATATCAAGATTTTGGTCAAATTTTTTAAGAATTTTCAAATTTTCAGATAGGAGGTTCCATATAAGGTCAAAAACTACATACTCAGATCTTCACCAAACATTGCAGGGATACATTGGATGTCAAGACACGTGGAAAAAACGTACAAAACAAGAGATTGGAGACATTAAGATTTTGGACGAATTTTTGAAGAATTTTCAAATTTTCAGATAGGAGGTTAGAGATAAGGTCAAAAACTACATACTCAGATCTTCACCAAACGTTGCAGGGATACTTTGCATGTCAAGACACGTGGAAAAAACGTACAAAACAAGAGATGTGAGACATCAAGATTTTCGACGAATTTTTTAAGAATTTTCAAATTTTCAGATGTGAGGTTCCAGATAAGGTCAAAAACGACATACTCAGATCTTCACTAAACTCTGCAGGGATACATTGGATGTCAAGACACGTGGAAAAAACATACAAAACATAGGATTGGGGACATCAAGATTTTGGTCAAATTTTTTAAGAATTTTCAAATTTTCAGATAGGAGGTTCCAGATAAGGTCAAAAACGACATACTCAGATCTTCACCAAACTCTGCAGGGATACATTGGATGTCAAGACACGTGGAGAAAACATACAAAACATAGGATTGGGGACATCAAGATTTTGGTCAAATTTTTTAAGAATTTTCAAATTTTCAGATAGGAGGTTCCATATAAGGTCAAAAACTACATACTCAGATCTTCACGAAACATTGCAGGGATACATTGGATGTCAAGACACGTGGAAAGAACGTACAAAACAAGAGATTGGAGACATCAAGATTTTGGACGAATTTTTTAAGAATTTTCAAATTTTCAGATAGGAGGTTCCAGATAAGGTCAAAAACTACATACTCAGATCTTCACCAAACTTTGCAGGGATACTTTGCATGTCAAGACACGTGGAAAAACGTACAAAACAAGAGATTGGAGACATCAAGATTTTCGACGAATTTTTTAAGAATTTTCAAATTTTCAGATGGGAGGTTCCAGATAAGGTCAAAAACGACATACTCAGATCTTCATCAAACTTTGCATAGATACATTGGATGTCAAGACACGTGGAAAAAACACAAAACATAGGATTGGTGACATCAAGATTTTGGACAAATTTTCTCCGAATTTTCAAATTTTCAGAAATGCGGTTCCAGATAAGATCAAAAACTACATACTCAGATCTTCACCAAACTTTGCAGGGATACATTGGATGTCAAGACACGTGGAAAAAACGTACAAAACAAGAGATTGGAGAGATCAAGATTTTGGACGATTTTTTTAAGAATTTTCAAATTTTCAGAAAGGAGGTTCCATATAAGGTCAAAAACTACATACTCAGATCTTCACCAAACTTTGCAGGGATACATTGGATGTCAAGACACGTGGAAAAAACGTACAAAACAAGAGATTGGAGACATCAAGATTTTGGACGAATTTTTTAAGAATTTTCAAATTTTCAGAAAGGATGTTCCAGATAAGGTCAAAAACGACATACTCAGATGTTCACCAAACTTTGCAGGGATATATTGGATGTCAAGACACATGGAAAAAACATACAAAACATAGGATTGGGGACATCAAGATTTTGGTCAAATTTTTTAAGAATTTTCAAATTTTCAGATAGGAGGTTCAAAAACTACTTACTCAGATCTTCACCAAACTTTGCAGGGATACATTGGATGTCAAGACACGTGGAAAAAACGTACAAAACAAAAGATTGGAGACATCAAGATTTTGGACGAATTTTTTAATAATTTTCAAATTTTGAGATAGGAGGTTCCAGATAAGGTCAAAAACTACATACTCAGATCTTCACCAAACTTTGCAGGGATACATTGGATGTCAAGACAGGTGGAAAAAACATACAAAACATAGGATTGGGGATATCAAGATTTTGGTCAAATTTTTTAAGAATTTTCAAATTTTCAGATAGGAGGTTCCAGATAAGGTCAAAAACTACATACTCAGATCTTCACCAAACTTTGCAGGGATACTTTGCATGTCAAGACACGTGGAAAAAACGTACAAAACAAGAGATTGGAGACATCAAGATTTTGGACGAATTTTTTAAGAATTTTCAAATTTTCAGATAGGAGGTTCCAGATAAGGTCAAAAACTACATACTCAGATCTTCACCAAACGTTGCAGGGATACTTTGCATGTCAAGACACGTGGAAAAAACGTACAAAACAAGAGATTGGAGACATCAAGATTTTCGACGAATTTTTTAAGAATTTTCAAATTTTCAGATGGGAGGTTCCAGATAAGGTCAAAAACTACATACTCAGATCTTCACCAAACTCTGCAGGGATACATTGGATGTCAAGACACGTGGAAAAAACATACAAAACATAGGATTGGAGACATCAAGATTTTGGACGAATTTTTTAAAAATTTTCTAATTTTCAGATAGGAGGTTCCAGATAAGGTCAAAAACTACATACTCAGATCTTCACCAAACTTTGCAGGGATACTTTGCATGTCAAGACACGTGGAAAAAACGTACAAAACAAGAGATTGGAGACAAGATTTTCGACGAATTTTTGAAGAATTTTCAAATTTTCAGATAGGAGGTTCCAGATAAGGTCAAAAACGACATACTCAGATCTTCACCAAACTTTGCATGGATACATTGGATGTCAAGACACGTGGAAAAAACATACAAAACATAGGATTGGGGACATCAAGATTTTGGACGAATTTTTTAAGAATTTTCAAATTTTCAGAAAGGAGGTTCCATATAAGGTCAAATACTACATACTCAAATCTTCACCAAACATTGCAGGGATACATTTGATGTCAAGACACGTGGAAAAAACGTACAAAACAAGAGATTGGAGACATCAAGATTTTGGACGAATTTTTTAAGAATTTTCAAATTTTCAGATAGAAGGTTCCAAATAAGGTCAAAAACTACATACTCAGATCTTCACCAAACTTTGCAGGGATACTTTGCATGTCAAGACACGTGGAAAAAACGTACAAAACAAGAGATTGGAGACATCAAGATTTTCGACGAATTTTTTAAGAATTTTCAAATTTTCAGATGGGAGGTTCCAGATAAGGTCAAAAACGACATACTCAGATCTTCATCAAAATTTGCATAGATACATTGGATGTCAAGACACGTGGAAAAAACATACAAAACATAGGATTGGTGACATCAAGATTTTGGTCAAATTTTTTAAGAATTTTCAAATTTTCAGATAGGAGGTTCCATATAAGGTCAAAAACTACATACTCAGATCTTCACCAAACATTGAAGGGATACATTGGATGTCAAGACACGTGGAAAAAACGTACAAAACAAGAGATTGGAGACATCAAGATTTTAGTCAAATTTTTTAAGAATTTTCAAATTTTCAGATAGGAGGTTCCAGATAAGGTCAAAAACTACATACTCAGATCTTCACCAAACTTTGCAGGGATACATTGGATGTCAAGACACGTGGAAAAAACATACAAAACATAGGATTGGGGATATCAAGATTTTGGTCAAATTTTTTAAGAATTTTCAAATTTTCAGATAGGAGGTTCCATATAAGGTCAAAAACTACATACTCAGATCTTCACCAAACATTGCAGGGATACATTGGATGTCAAGACACGTGGAAAAAACGTACAAAACAAGAGATTGGAGACATTAAGATTTTGGACGAATTTTTGAAGAATTTTCAAATTTTCAGATAGGAGGTTCCAGATAAGGTCAAAAACTACATACTCAGATCTTCACCAAACGTTGCAGGGATACTTTGCATGTCAAGACACGTGGAAAAAACGTACAAAACAAGAGATGTGAGACATCAAGATTTTCGACGAATTTTTTAAGAATTTTCAAATTTTCAGATGTGAGGTTCCAGATAAGGTCAAAAACGACATACTCAGATCTTCACTAAACTCTGCAGGGATACATTGGATGTCAAGACACGTGGAAAAAACATACAAAACATAGGATTTGGGACATCAAGATTTTGGTCAAATTTTTTAAGAATTTTCAAATTTTCAGATAGGAGGTTCCAGATAAGGTCAAAAACGACATACTCAGATCTTCACCAAACTCTGCAGGGATACATTGGATGTCAAGACACGTGGAGAAAACATACAAAACATAGGATTGGGGACATCAAGATTTTGGTCAAATTTTTTAAGAATTTTCAAATTTTCAGATAGGAGGTTCCATAAAAGGTCAAAAACTACATACTCAGATCTTCACCAAACATTGCAGGGATACATTGGATGTCAAGACACGTGGAAAAAACGTACAAAACAAGAGATTGGAGACATCAAGATTTTGGACGAATTTTTTAAGAATTTTCAAATTTTCAGATAGGAGGTTCCAGATAAGGTCAAAAACTACATACTCAGATCTTCACCAAACGTTGCAGGGATACTTTGCATGTCAAGACACGTGGAAAAAACGTACAAAACAAGAGATTGGAGACATCAAGATTTTCGACGAATTTTTTTAAGAATTTTCAAATTTTCAGATGGGAGGTTCCAGATAAGGTCAAAAACTACATACTCAGATCTTCACCAAACTCTGCAGGGACACATTGGATGTCAAGCCACGTGGAAAAAACATACAAAACATAGGATTGGGGACATCAAGATTTTGGTCAAATTTTTTAAGAATTTTCAAATTTTCAGATAGGAGGTTACATATAAGGTCAAAAACTACATACTCAGATCTTCACCAAACATTGCAGGGATACATTGGATGTCAAGACACGTGGAAAAAACGTACAAAACAAGAGATTGGAGACATCAAGATTTTGGACGAATTTTTTAAGAATTTTCAAATTTTCAGATAGGAGGTTCCAGATAAGGTCAAAAACGACACACTCAGATCTTCACCAAACTTTGCAGGGATACTTTGCATGTCAAGACACGTGGAAAAAACGTACAAAACAAGAGATTGGAGACATCAAGATTTTCGACGAATTCTTTAAGAATTTTCAAATTTTCAGATGGGAGGTTCCATATAAGGTCAAAAACTACTAACTCAGATCTTCACCAAACATTGCAGTTATACATTGGATGTCAAGACACGTGGAAAAAACGTACAAAACAAGAGATTGGAAACATCAAGATTTTGGACGAATTTTTTAAAAATTTTCAAATTTTCAGATAGGAGGTTCCAGATAAGGTCAAAAACTACATACTCAGATCTTCACCGAACTTTGCAGGGATACATTGGGTGTCAAGACACGTGGAAAAAACGTACAAAACAAGAGATTGGAGACATCAAGATTTTGGACGAATTTTTTAAGAATTTTCAAATTTTCAGATAGGAGGTTCCAGATAAGGTCAAAACCGACATACTCAGATCTTCACCAAACTTTGCAGGGATACATTGGATGTCAAGACACGTGGAAAAAACGTACAAAACAAGAGATTGGGGTCATCAAGATTTTGGACGGATTTTTTAGGAATTTTCAAATTTTCAGATGGGAGGTTCCATATAAGGTTAAAAACTACATACTCAGATCTTCACCAAACATTGCAGTTAAACATTGGATGTCAAAACACGTGGAAAAAACGTTCAAAACAAGAGATTGGAAACATCAAGTTTTTGGACGAATTTTTTAAAAATTTTCAAATTTTCAGATAGGAGGTTCCAGATAAGGTCAAAAACTACATACTCAGATCTTCACCGAACTTTGCAGGGATACATTGGGTGTCAAGACACGTGGAAAAAACGTACAAAACAAGAGATTGGAGACATCAAGATTTTGTACGAATTTTTTAAGAATTTTCAAATTTTCAGATAGGAGGTTCCAGATAACGTCAAAAACGACATACTCAGATCTTCACCAAACTTTGCAGGGATACATTGGATGTCAAGACACGTGGAAAAAACGTACAAAACAAGAGATTGGGGTCATCAAGATTTTGGACGGATTTTTTAGGAATTTTCAAATTTTCAGAAATGCGGTTCCAGATAAGGTCAAAAACTACATACTCAGATCTTCACCAAACTTTGCAGGGATACATTGGATGTCAAGACACGTGGAAAAACCGTACAAAACAAGAGATTGGAGACATCAAGATTTTGGACGATTTTTTTAAGAATTTTCAAATTTTCAGAAATGTGGTTCCAGATAAGGTCAAAAACTACATACTCAGATCTTCACCAAACTTTGCAGGGATACATTGGATGTCAAGACACGTGGAAAAAACGTACAAAACAAGAGATTGGGGTCAACAAGATTTTGGACGGATTTTTTAGGAATTTTCAAATTTTTAGATGGGAGGTTCCAGATAAGGTCAAAAACTACATACTCAGATCTTCACCAAACTCTGCAGGGATACATTGTATGTCAAGACACGTGGAAAAAACATACAAAACATAGGATTGGGGACATCAAGATTTTGTTAAATTTTTTTAAGAATTTTCAAATTTTCAGATAGGAGGTTCCATATAAGGTCAAAAACTACATACTCAGATCTTCACCAAACATTGCAGGGATACATTGGATGTCAAGACACGTGGAAAGAACGTACAAAACAAGAGATTGGAGACATCAAGATTTTGGACGAATTTTTTAAGAATTTTCAAATTTTCAGATAGGAGGTTCCATATAAGGTCAAAAACTACATACTCAGATCTTCACCAAACATTGCAGGGATACATTGGATGTCAAGACACGTGGAAAAAACATACAAAACATAGGATTGGGGACATCAAAATTTTGGTCAAATTTTTTAAGAATTTTCAAATTTTCAGATAGGAGGTTCCTTATAAGGTCAAAAACTACATACTCAGATCTTCACCAAACATTGCAGGAATACATTGGATGTCAAGACACGTGGAAAAAACGTACAAAACAAGAGATTGGAGACATCAAGATTTTGGACGAATTTTTTAAGAATTTTCAAATTTTCAGATGGGAGGTTCCATATAAGGTCAAAAACTACATACTCAGATCTTCACCAAACATTGCAGGGATACATTGGATGTCAAGACACGTGGAAAAAACGTACAAAACAAGAGATTGGAAACATCAAGATTTTTTAACGAATTTTTTAAAAATTATCAAATTTTCAGATAGGAGGTTCCAGATAAGGTCAAAAACTACATACTCAGATCTTCACCGAACTTTGCAGGGATACATTGGATGTCAAGACACGTGGAAAAAACGTACAAAACAAGAGATTGGAGACATCAAGATTTTGGACGTACTTTTTAAGAATTTTAAAATTTTCAGATAGGAGGTTCCAGATAAGGTCAAAAACGACATACTCAGATCTTCACCAAACTTTGCAGGGATACATTGGATGTCAAGACACGTGGAAAAAAAGTACAAAACAAGAGATTGGGGACATCAAGTTTTTGGTCAAATTTTTTAAGAATTTTCAAATTTTCAGATAGGAGGTTCCATATAAGGTCAAAAACTACATACTCAGATCTTCACCAAACATTGCAGGGATACATTGGATGTCAAGACACGTGGAAAGAACGTACAAAACAAGAGATTGGAGACATCAAGATTTTGGACGATTTTTTTAAGAATTTTCAAATTTTCAGAAAGGAGGTTCCATATAAGGTCAAAAACTACATACTCAGATCTTCACCAAACTTTGCAGGGATACATTGGATGTCAAGACACGTGGAAAAAACGTACAAAACAAGAGATTGGAGACATCATGATTTTGGACGAATTTTTTAAGAATTTTCAAATTTTCAGAAAGGATGTTCCAGATAAGGTCAAAAACTACATACTCAGATCTTCACCAAACTTTGCAGGGATACTTTGCATGTCAAGACACGTGGAAAAAACGTACAAAACAAGAGATTGGAGACATCAAGATTTTGGACGAATTTTTTAAGAATTTTCAAATTTTCAGATAGGAGGTTCCAGATAAGGTCAAAAACTACATACTCAGATCTTCACCAAACGTTGCAGGGATACTTTGCATGTCAAGACACGTGGAAAAAACGTACAAAACAAAAGATTGGAGACATCAAGATTTTGGACGAATTTTTTAATAATTTTCAAATTTTGAGATAGGAGGTTCAAAAACTACTTACTCAGATCTTCACCAAACATTGCAGGGATACATTGGATGTCAAGACACGTGGAAAAAACGTACAAAACAAAAGATTGGAGACATCAAGATTTTGGACGAATTTTTTAATAATTTTCAAATTTTGAGATAGGAGGTTCCAGATAAGGTCAAAAACTACATACTCAGATCTTCACCAAACTTTGCAGGGATACATTGGATGTCAAGACAGGTGGAAAAAACATACAAAACATAGGATTGGGGATATCAAGATTTTGGTCAAATTTTTTAAGAATTTTCAAATTTTCAGATAGGAGGTTCCAGATAAGGTCAAAAACTACATACTCAGATCTTCACCAAACTTTGCAGGGATACTTTGCATGTCAAGACACGTGGAAAAAACGTACAAAACAAGAGATTGGAGACATCAAGATTTTGGACGAATTTTTTAAGAATTTTCAAATTTTCAGATAGGAGGTTCCAGATAAGGTCAAAAACTACATACTCAGATCTTCACCAAACGTTGCAGGGATACTTTGCATGTCAAGACACGTGGAAAAAACATACAAAACATAGGATTGGAGACATCAAGATTTTGGACGAATTTTTTAAAAATTTTCAAATTTTCAGAAAGGAGGTTCCATATAAGGTCAAATACTACATACTCAAATTTTCACCAAACATTGCAGGGATACATTTGATGTCAAGACACGTGGAAAAAACGTACAAAACAAGAGATTGGAGACATCAAGATTTTAGTCAAATTTTTTAAGAATTTTCAAATTTTCAGATAGGAGGTTCCAGATAAGGTCAAAAACTACATACTCAGATCTTCACCAAACTTTGCAGGGATACATTGGATGTCAAGACACGTGGAAAAAAAATACAAAACATAGGATTGGGGATATCAAGATTTTGGTCAAATTTCTTAAGAATTTTCAAATTTTCAGATAGGAGGTTCCATATAAGGTCAAAAACTACATACTCAGATCTTCACCAAACATTGCAGGGATACATTGGATGTCAAGACACGTGGAAAAAACGTACAAAACAAGAGATTGGAGACATTAAGATTTTGGACGAATTTTTGAAGAATTTTCAAATTTTCAGATAGGAGGTTCCAGATAAGGTCAAAAACTACATACTCAGATCTTCACCAAACGTTGCAGGGATACTTTGCATGTCAAGACACGTGGAAAAAACGTACAAAACAAGAGATGTGAGACATCAAGATTTTCGACGAATTTTTTAAGAATTTTCAAATTTTCAGATGTGAGGTTCCAGATAAGGTCAAAAACGACATACTCAGATCTTCACTAAACTCTGCAGGGATACATTGGATGTCAAGACACGTGGAAAAAACATACAAAACATAGGATTTGGGACATCAAGATTTTGGTCAAATTTTTTAAGAATTTTCAAATTTTCAGATAGGAGGTTCCAGATAAGGTCAAAAAAGACATACTCAGATCTTCACCAAACTCTGCAGGGATACATTGGATGTCAAGACACGTGGAGAAAACATACAAAACATAGGATTGGGGACATCAAGATTTTGGTCAAATTTTTTAAGAATTTTCAAATTTTCAGATAGGAGGTTCCATAAAAGGTCAAAAACTACATACTCAGATCTTCACCAAACATTGCAGGGATACATTGGATGTCAAGACACGTGGAAAAAACGTACAAAACAAGAGATTGGAGACATCAAGATTTTGGACGAATTTTTTAAGAATTTTCAAATTTTCAGATAGGAGGTTCCAGATAAGGTCAAAAACTACATACTCAGATCTTCACCAAACGTTGCAGGGATACTTTGCATGTCAAGACACGTGGAAAAAACGTACAAAACAAGAGATTGGAGACATCAAGATTTTCGACGAATTTTTTTAAGAATTTTCAAATTTTCAGATGGGAGGTTCCAGATAAGGTCAAAAACTACATACTCAGATCTTCACCAAACTCTGCAGGGACACATTGGATGTCAAGCCACGTGGAAAAAACATACAAAACATAGGATTGGGGACATCAAGATTTTGGTCAAATTTTTTAAGAATTTTCAAATTTTCAGATAGGAGGTTACATATAAGGTCAAAAACTACATACTCAGATCTTCACCAAACATTGCAGGGATACATTGGATGTCAAGACACGTGGAAAAAACGTACAAAACAAGAGATTGGAGACATCAAGATTTTGGACGAATTTTTTAAGAATTTTCAAATTTTCAGATAGGAGGTTCCAGATAAGGTCAAAAACGACACACTCAGATCTTCACCAAACTTTGCAGGGATACTTTGCATGTCAAGACACGTGGAAAAAACGTACAAAACAAGAGATTGGAGACATCAAGATTTTCGACGAATTCTTTAAGAATTTTCAAATTTTCAGATGGGAGGTTCCATATAAGGTCAAAAACTACATACTCAGATCTTCACCAAACATTGCAGTTATACATTGGATGTCAAGACACGTGGAAAAAACGTACAAAACAAGAGATTGGAAACATCAAGATTTTGGACGAATTTTTTAAAAATTTTCAAATTTTCAGATAGGAGGTTCCAGATAAGGTCAAAAACTACATACTCAGATCTTCACCGAACTTTGCAGGGATACATTGGGTGTCAAGACACGTGGAAAAAACGTACAAAACAAGAGATTGGAGACATCAAGATTTTGGACGAATTTTTTAAGAATTTTCAAATTTTCAGATAGGAGGTTCCAGATAAGGTCAAAACCGACATACTCAGATCTTCACCAAACTTTGCAGGGATACATTGGATGTCAAGACACGTGGAAAAAACGTACAAAACAAGAGATTGGGGTCATCAAGATTTTGGACGGATTTTTTAGGAATTTTCAAATTTTCAGATGGGAGGTTCCATATAAGGTCAAAAACTACATACTCAGATCTTCACCAAACATTGCAGTTAAACATTGGATGTCAAGACACGTGGAAAAAACGTTCAAAACAAGAGATTGGAAACATCAAGATTTTGGACGAATTTTTTAAAAATTTTCAAATTTTCAGATAGGAGGTTCCAGATAAGGTCAAAAACTACATACTCAGATCTTCACCGAACTTTGCAGGGATACATTGGGTGTCAAGACACGTGGAAAAAACGTACAAAACAAGAGATTGGAGACATCAAGATTTTGGACGAATTTTTTAAGAATTTTCAAATTTTCAGATAGGAGGTTCCAGATAAGGTCAAAAACGACATACTCAGATCTTCACCAAACTTTGCAGGGATACATTGGATGTCAAGACACGTGGAAAAAACGTACAAAACAAGAGATTGGGGTCATCAAGATTTTGGACGGATTTTTTAGGAATTTTCAAATTTTCAGAAATGCGGTTCCAGATAAGGTCAAAAACTACATACTCAGATCTTCACCAAACTTTGCAGGGATACATTGGATGTCAAGACACGTGGAAAAAACGTACAAAACAAGAGATTGGGGTCAACAAGATTTTGGACGGATTTTTTAGGAATTTTCAAATTTTCAGATGGGAGGTTCCAGATAAGGTCAAAAACTACATACTCAGATCTTCACCAAACTCTGCAGGGGTACATTGTATGTCAAGACACGTGGAAAAAACATACAAAACATAGGATTGGGGACATCAAGATTTTGTTAAATTTTTTTAAGAATTTTCAAATTTTCAGATAGGAGGTTCCATATAAGGTCAAAAACTACATACTCAGATCTTCACCAAACATTGCAGGGATACATTGGATGTCAAGACACGTGGAAAGAACGTACAAAACAAGAGATTGGAGACATCAAGATTTTGGACGAATTTTTTAAGAATTTTCAAATTTTCAGATAGGAGGTTCCATATAAGGTCAAAAACTACATACTCAGATCTTCACCAAACATTGCAGGGATACATTGGATGTCAAGACACGTGGAAAAAACGTACAAGACAAGAGATTGGAGACATCAAGATTTTGGACGAATTTTTTAAGAATTTTCAAATTTTCAGATAGGAGGTTCCAGATAAGGTCAAAAACTACATACTCAGATCTTCACCAAACGTTGCAGGGATACTTTGCATGTCAAGACACGTGGAAAAAACGTACAAAACAAGAGATTGGAGACATCAAGATTTTCGACGAATTTTTTAAGAATTTTCAAATTTTCAGATGGGAGGTTCCAGATAAGGTCAAAAACTACATACTCAGATCTTCACCAAACTCTGCAGGGATACATTGGATGTCAAGACACGTGGAAAAAACATACAAAACATAGGATTGGGGACATCAAAATTTTGGTCAAATTTTTTAAGAATTTTCAAATTTTCAGATAGGAGGTTCCTTATAAGGTCAAAAACTACATACTCAGATCTTCACCAAACATTGCAGGAATACATTGGATGTCAAGACACGTGGAAAAAACGTACAAAACAAGAGATTGGAGACATCAAGATTTTGGACGAATTTTTTAAGAATTTTCAAATTTTCAGATAGGAGGTTCCAGATAAGGTCAAAAACTACATACTCAGATCTTCACCAAACTTTGCAGGGATACTTTGCATGTCAAGACACGTGGAAAAAACGTACAAAACAAGAGATTGGAGACATCAAGATTTTCGACGAATTTTTTAAGAATTTTCAAATTTTCAGATGGGAGGTTCCATATAAGGTCAAAAACTACATACTCAGATCTTCACCAAACATTGCAGGGATACATTGGATGTCAAGACACGTGGAAAAAACGTACAAAACAAGAGATTGGAAACATCAAGATTTTTTAACGAATTTTTTAAAAATTATCAAATTTTCAGATAGGAGGTTCCAGATAAGGTCAAAAACTACATACTCAGATCTTCACCGAACTTTGCAGGGATACATTGGATGTCAAGACACGTGGAAAAAACGTACAAAACAAGAGATTGGAGACATCAAGATTTTGGACGTACTTTTTAAGAATTTTAAAATTTTCAGATAGGAGGTTCCAGATAAGGTCAAAAACGACATACTCAGATCTTCACCAAACTTTGCAGGGATACATTGGATGTCAAGACACGTGGAAAAAAAGTACAAAACAAGAGATTGGGGACATCAAGTTTTTGGTCAAATTTTTTAAGAATTTTCAAATTTTCAGATAGGAGGTTCCATATAAGGTCAAAAACTACATACTCAGATCTTCACCAAACATTGCAGGGATACATTGGATGTCAAGACACGTGGAAAGAACGTACAAAACAAGAGATTGGAGACATCAAGATTTTGGACGATTTTTTTAAGAATTTTCAAATTTTCAGATAAGGTCAAAAACTACATACTCAGATCTTCACCAAACTTTGCAGGGATACTTTGCATGTCAAGACACGTGGAAAAAACGTACAAAACAAGAGATTGGAGACATCAAGATTTTCGACGAATTTTTTAAGAATTTTCAAATTTTCAGATGGGAGGTTCCAGATAAGGTCCAAAACGACATACTCAGATCTTCATCAAACTTTGCATAGATACATTGGATGTCAAGACACGTGGAAAAAACATACAAAACATAGGATTGGTGACATCAAGATTTTGGACAAATTTTCTCCGAATTTTCAAATTTTCAGAAATGCGGTTCCAGATAAGGTCAAAAACTACATACTCAGATCTTCACCAAACTTTGCAGGGATACATTGGATGTCAAGACACGTGGAAAAAACGTAGAAAACAAGAGATTGGAGACATCAAGATTTTGGAGGAATTTTTTAAGAATTTTCAAATTTTCAGAAAGGATGTTCCAGATAAGGTCAAAAACGACATACTCAGATCTTCACCAAACTTTGCAGGGATACATTGGATGTCAAGACACGTGGAAAAAACATACAAAACATAGGATTGGGGACATCAAGATTTTGGTCAAATTTTTTAAGAATTTACAAATTTTCAGATAGGAGGTTCCATATAAGGTCAAAAACGACATACTCAGATCTTCACCAAACTCTGCAGGGATACATTGGATGTCAAGACACGTGGAAAAAACATACAAAACATAGGATTGGGGACATCAAGATTTTGGTCAAATTTTTTAAGAATTTTCAAATTTTCAGATAGGAGGTTCCATATAAGGTCAAAAACTACATACTCAGATCTTCACCAAACTTTGCAGGGATACTTTGCATGTCAAGACACGTGGAAAAAACGTACAAAACAAGAGATTGGAGACATCAAGATTTTCGACGAATTTTTTAAGAATTTTCAAATTTTCAGATGGGAGGTTCCAGATAAGATCAAAAACGACATACTCAGATCTTCATCAAACTTTGCATGGATACATTGGATGTCAAGACACGTGGAAAAAACATACAAAACATAGGATTGGTGACATCAAGATTTTGGACGAATTTTTTAAGAATTTTCAGAAAGGAGATTCCATATAAGGTCAAAAACTACATACTCAGATCTTCACCAAACTTTGCATGGATACATTGGATGTCAAGACACGTGGAAAAAACATACAAAACATAGGATTGGGGACATCAAGATTTTGGCCGAATTTTTTAAGAATTTTCAAATTTTCAGATAGGAGGTTCCATATAATGTCAAAAACTACATACTCAGATCTTCACCAAACTTTGCAGGAATACATTGGATGTCAAGACACGTGGAAAAAACATACAAGACATAGGATTTTGGTCATCAAGATTTTGGACGAATTTTTTAAGAATTTTCAAATTTTCAGAAAGGAGGTTCCATATAAGGTCAAAAACTACATACTCAGATCTTCACCAAACTTTGCAGGGATACATTGGATGTCAAGACACGTGGAAAAAACGTACAAAACAAGAGATTGGAGACATCAAGAATTTGGACGAATTTTTTAAGAATTTTCAAATTTTCAGAAAGGAGGGTCCAGATAAGGTCAAAAACTACATACTCAGATCTTCATCAAACTTTGCAGGGATACATTGGATGTCAAGACACGTGGAAAAAACGTACAAAACAAGAGATTGGAGACATCAAGATTTTTGGACGAATTTTTTAAGAATTTTCAAATTTTCAGAAAGGATGTTCCAGATAAGGTCAAAAACGACATACTCAGATCTTCACCAAACTTTTCAGGGATACATTGGATGTCAAGACATGTGGAAAAAACATACAAAACATAGGATTGGGGACATCAAGATTTTGGTCAAATTTTTTAAGAATTTTCAAATTTTCAGATAGGAGGTTCCATATAAGGTCAAAAACTACATACTCAGATCTTCACCAAACATTGCAGGGATACATTGGATGTCAATACACGTGGAAAAAAACGTACAAAACAAGAGATTGGGGTCATCAAGATTTTGGACGGATTTTTTAGGAATTTTCAAATTTTCAGATGGGAGGTTCCAGATAAGGTAAAAAACTACATACTCAGATCTTCACCAAACTTTGCAGGGATACATTGGATCCCAAGACACGTGGAAAAAACGTACAAAACAAGAGATTGGAGACATCAAGATTTTAGACGAATTTTTTAAGAATTTTCAAATTTTCAGATAGGAGGTTCCATATAAGGTCAAAAACTACATACTCAGAACTTCACCAAACTTTGCATGGATACATTGGATGTCAAGACACGTGGAAAAAACGTACAAAACAAGAGATTGGAGACATCAAGATTTTGGACGAATTTTTTAAGAATTTTCAAATTTTCAGAAAGGAGGTTCCATATAAGGTCAAAACTACATACTCAGATCTTCACCAAACTTTGCAGGGATACAATGGATGTCAAGACACGTGGAAAAAACGTACAAAACAAGAGATTGAGGTCATCAAGATTTTGGACGGATTTTTTAGGAATTTTCAAATTTTCAGATAGGAGGTTCCAGATAAGGTCAAAAACTACATACTCAGATCTTCACCAAACTTTGCAGGGATACATTGGATGTCAAGACACGTGGAAAAAACGTACAAAACAAGAGATTGGAGACATCAAGATTTTGGACGAATTTTTTTTGAATTTTTTTCAAATTTTCAGATAGGAGGTTCCATATAAGGTCAAAAACTACATACTCAGATCTTCATCAAACTTTGCATGGATACATTGGATGTCAAGACACGTGGAAAAAACGTACAAAACAAGAGATTGGAGACATCAAGATTTCGGACGAATTTTTGAAGAATTTTCAAATTTTCAGATAGGAGGTTCCAGATAAGGTCAAAAACTACATACTCAGATCTTCACCAAACGTTGCAGGGATACTTTGCATGTCAAGACACGTGGAAAAAACATACAAAACAAGAGATATGAGACATCAAGATTTTCGACGAATTTTTTAAGAATTTTCAAATTTTCAGATGTGAGGTTCCAGATAAGGTCAAAAACGACATACTCAGATCTTCACCAAACTCTGCAGGGATACATTGGATGTCAAGACACGTGGAAAAAACATACAAAACATAGGATTGGTGACATCAAGATTTTGGACGAATTTTTTAAGAATTTTCAAATTTTCAGAAAGGAGTTTCCATATAAGGTCAAAAACTACATACTCAGATCTTCACCAAACTTTGCAGGGATACATTGGATTTCAAGACACGTGGAAAAAACGTACAAAACAAGAGATTGGAGACATCAAGTATTTGGACGAATTTTTTAAGAATTTTCAAATTTTCAGATAGGAGGTTCCATATAAGGTCAAAAACTACATACTCAGATCTTCACCAAACTTTGCAGGGATACATTGGATGTCAAGACACGTGGAAAAAACGTACAAATCAAGAGATTGGGGTCATCAAGATTTTGGACGGATTTTTTAGGAATTTTCAAATTTTCAGATGGGAGGTTCCAGATAAGGTCAAAAACTACATACTCAGATCTTCACCAAACTTTGCAGGGATACATGGGATGTCAAGACACGTGGAAAAACGTACAAAACAAGAGATTTGAGACATCAAGATTTTAGACGAATTTTTTAAGAATTTTCAAATTTTCAGATAGGAGGTTCCATATAAGATCAAATACTACATACTCAAATCTTCACCAAACATTGCAGGGATACATTGGATGTCAAGACACGTGGAAAAAACGTACAAAACAAGAGATTGGAGACATCAAGATTTTGGACGAATTTTTTAAGAATTTTCAAATTTTCAGATGGGAGGTTCCAGATAAGGTCAAAAACTACATACTCAGATCTTCACCAAACTCTGCAGGGATACATTGGATGTCAAGACACGTGGAAAAAACATACAAAACATAGGATTGGAGACATCAAGATTTTGGACGAATTTTTTAAAAATTTTCAAATTTTCAGATAGGAGGTTCCAGATAAGGTCAAAAACTACATACTCAGATCTTCACCAAACTTTGCAGGGATACTTTGCATGTCAAGACACGTGGAAAAAACGTACAAAACAAGAGATTGGAGACAAGATTTTCGACGAATTTTTGAAGAATTTTCAAATTTTCAGATAGGAGGTTCCAGATAAGGTCAAAAACGACATACTCAGATCTTCACCAAACTTTGCATGGATACATTGGATGTCAAGACACGTGGAAAAAACATACAAAACATAGGATTGGGGACATCAAGATTTTGGACGAATTTTTTAAGAATTTTCAAATTTTCAGAAAGGAGGTTCCATATAAGGTCAAATACTACATACTCAAATCTTCACCAAACATTGCAGGGATACATTGGATGTCAAGACACGTGGAAAAAACGTACAAAACAAGAGATTGGAGACATCAAGATTTTGGACGAATTTTTTAAGAATTTTCAAATTTTCAGATGGGAGGTTCCATATAAGGTCAAAAACTACATACTCAGATCTTCACCAAACATTGCAGGGATACATTGTATGTCAAGACACGTGGAAAAAACGTACAAAACAAGAGATTGGAAACATCAAGATTTTGGACGAATTTTTTAAAAATTTTCAAATTTTCAAATAGGAGGTTCCAGATAAGGTCAAAAACTACATACTCAGATCTTCACCGAACTTTGCAGGGATACATTGGATGTCAAGACACGTGGAAAAAACGTACAAAACAAGAGATTGGAGACATCAAGATTTTGGACGTACTTTTTAAGAATTTTCAAATTTTCAGATAGGAGGTTCCAGATAAGGTCAAAAACGACATACTCAGATCTTCACCAAACTTTGCAGGGATACATTGGATGTCAAGACAAGTGGAAAAAACGTACAAAACAAGAGATTGGGGACATCAAGTTTTTGGTCAAATTTTTTAAGAATTTTCAAATTTTCAGATAGGAGGTTCCATATAAGGTCAAAAACTACATACTCAGATCTTCACCAAACATTGCAGGGATACATTGGATGTCAAGACACGTGGAAAGAACGTACAAAACAAGAGATTGGAGACATCAAGATTTTGGACGAATTTTTTAAGAATTTTCAAATTTTCAGATAGGAGGTTCCAGATAAGGTCAAAAACTACATACTCAGATCTTCACCAAACTTTGCAGGGATACTTTGCATGTCAAGACACGTGGAAAAACGTACAAAACAAGAGATTGGAGACATCAAGATTTTCGACGAATTTTTTAAGAATTTTCAAATTTTCAGATGGGAAGTTCCAGATAAGGTCAAAAACGACATACTCAGATCTTCATCAAACTTTGCATAGATACATTGGATGTCAAGACACGTGGAAAAAACACAAAACATAGGATTGGTGACATCAAGATTTTGGACAAATTTTCTCCGAATTTTCAAATTTTCAGAAATGCGGTTCCAGATAAGATCAAAAACTACATACTCAGATCTTCACCAAACTTTGCAGGGATACATTGGATGTCAAGACACGTGGAAAAAACGTACAAAACAAGAGATTGGAGAGATCAAGATTTTGGAAGATTTTTTTAAGAATTTTCAAATTTTCAGAAAGGAGGTTCCATATAAGGTCAAAAACTACATACTCAGATCTTCACCAAACTTTGCAGGGATACATTGGATGTCAAGACACGTGGAAAAAACGTACAAAACAAGAGATTGGAGACATCAAGATTTTGGACGAATTTTTTAAGAATTTTCAAATTTTCAGAAAGGATGTTCCAGATAAGGTCAAAAACGACATACTCAGATGTTCACCAAACTTTGCAGGGATATATTGGATGTCAAGACACATGGAAAAAACATACAAAACATAGGATTGGGGACATCAAGATTTTGGTCAAATTTTTAAAGAATTTTCAAATTTTCAGATAGGAGGTTCAAAAACTACTTACTCAGATCTTCACCAAACATTGCAGGGATACATTGGATGTCAAGACACGTGGAAAAAACGTACAAAACAAGAGATTGGAGACATCAAGATTTTGGACGAATTTTTTAATAATTTTCAAATTTTGAGATAGGAGGTTCCAGATAAGGTCAAAAACTACATACTCAGATCTTCACCAAACTTTGCAGGGATACATTGGATGTCAAGACAGGTGGAAAAAACATACAAAACATAGGATTGGGGATATCAAGATTTTGGTCAAATTTTTTAAGAATTTTCAAATTTTCAGATAGGAGGTTCCAGATAAGGTCAAAAACTACATACTCAGATCTTCACCAAACTTTGCAGGGATACTTTGCATGTCAAGACACGTGGAAAAAACGTACAAAACAAGAGATTGGAGACATCAAGATTTTGGACGAATTTTTTAAGAATTTTCAAATTTTCAGATAGGAGGTTCCAGATAAGGTCAAAAACTACATACTCAGATCTTCACCAAACTCTGCAGGGATACATTGGATGTCAAGACACGTGGAAAAAACATACAAAACATAGGATTGGAGACATCAAGATTTTGGACGAATTTTTTAAAAATTTTCTAATTTTCAGATAGGAGGTTCCAGATAAGGTCAAAAACTACATACTCATATCTTCACCAAACTTTGCAGGGATACTTTGCATGTCAAGACACGTGGAAAAAACGTACAAAACAAGAGATTGGAGACATCAAGATTTTCGACGAATTTTTGAAGAATTTTCAAATTTTCAGATAGGAGGTTCCAGATAAGGTCAAAAACGACATACTCAGATCTTCACCAAACTTTGCATGGATACATTGGATGTCAAGACACGTGGAAAAAACATACAAAACATAGGATTGGGGACATCAAGATTTTGGACGAATTTTTTAAGAATTTTCAAATTTTCAGAAAGGAGGTTCCATATAAGGTCAAATACTACATACTCAAATCTTCACCAAACATTGCAGGGATACATTGGATGTCAAGACACGTGGAAAAAACGTACAAAACAAGAGATTGGAGACATCAAGATTTTGGACGAATTTTTTAAGAATTTTCAAATTTTCAGATAGGAGGTTCCAAATAAGGTCAAAAACTACATACTCAGATCTTCACCAAACTTTGCAGGGATACTTTGCATGTCAAGACACGTGGAAAAAACGTACAAAACAAGAGATTGGAGACATCAAGATTTTCGACGAATTTTTTAAGAATTTTCAAATTTTCAGATGGGAGGTTCCAGATAAGGTCAAAAACGACATACTCAGATCTTCATCAAAATTTGCATAGATACATTGGATGTCAAGACACGTGGAAAAAACATACAAAACATAGGATTGGTGACATCAAGATTTTGGTCAAATTTTTTAAGAATTTTCAAATTTTCAGATAGGAGGTTCCATATAAGGTCAAAAACTACATACTCAGATCTTCACCAAACATTGCAGGGATACATTGGATGTCAAGACACGTGGAAAAAAGTACAAAACAAGAGATTGGGGACATCAAGTTTTTGGTCAAATTTTTTAAGAATTTTCAAATTTTCAGATAGGAGGTTCCAGATAAGGTCAAAAACTACATACTCAGATCTTCACCAAACTTTGCAGGGATACTTTGCATGTCAAGACACGTGGAAAAACGTACAAAACAAGAGATTGGAGACATCAAGATTTTCGACGAATTTTTTAAGAATTTTCAAATTTTCAGATGGGAAGTTCCAGATAAGGTCAAAAACGACATACTCAGATCTTCATCAAACTTTGCATAGATACATTGGATGTCAAGACACGTGGAAAAAACACAAAACATAGGATTGGTGACATCAAGATTTTGGACAAATTTTCTCCGAATTTTCAAATTTTCAGAAATGCGGTTCCAGATAAGATCAAAAACTACATACTCAGATCTTCACCAAACTTTGCAGGGATACATTGGATGTCAAGACACGTGGAAAAAACGTACAAAACAAGAGATTGGAGAGATCAAGATTTTGGAAGATTTTTTTAAGAATTTTCAAATTTTCAGAAAGGAGGTTCCATATAAGGTCAAAAACTACATACTCAGATCTTCACCAAACTTTGCAGGGATACATTGGATGTCAAGACACGTGGAAAAAACGTACAAAACAAGAGATTGGAGACATCAAGATTTTGGACGAATTTTTTAAGAATTTTCAAATTTTCAGAAAGGATGTTCCAGATAAGGTCAAAAACGACATACTCAGATGTTCACCAAACTTTGCAGGGATATATTGGATGTCAAGACACATGGAAAAAACATACAAAACATAGGATTGGGGACATCAAGATTTTGGTCAAATTTTTAAAGAATTTTCAAATTTTCAGATAGGAGGTTCAAAAACTACTTACTCAGATCTTCACCAAACATTGCAGGGATACATTGGATGTCAAGACACGTGGAAAAAACGTACAAAACAAGAGATTGGAGACATCAAGATTTTGGACGAATTTTTTAATAATTTTCAAATTTTGAGATAGGAGGTTCCAGATAAGGTCAAAAACTACATACTCAGATCTTCACCAAACTTTGCAGGGATACATTGGATGTCAAGACAGGTGGAAAAAACATACAAAACATAGGATTGGGGATATCAAGATTTTGGTCAAATTTTTTAAGAATTTTCAAATTTTCAGATAGGAGGTTCCAGATAAGGTCAAAAACTACATACTCAGATCTTCACCAAACTTTGCAGGGATACTTTGCATGTCAAGACACGTGGAAAAAACGTACAAAACAAGAGATTGGAGACATCAAGATTTTGGACGAATTTTTTAAGAATTTTCAAATTTTCAGATAGGAGGTTCCAGATAAGGTCAAAAACTACATACTCAGATCTTCACCAAACTCTGCAGGGATACATTGGATGTCAAGACACGTGGAAAAAACATACAAAACATAGGATTGGAGACATCAAGATTTTGGACGAATTTTTTAAAAATTTTCTAATTTTCAGATAGGAGGTTCCAGATAAGGTCAAAAACTACATACTCATATCTTCACCAAACTTTGCAGGGATACTTTGCATGTCAAGACACGTGGAAAAAACGTACAAAACAAGAGATTGGAGACATCAAGATTTTCGACGAATTTTTGAAGAATTTTCAAATTTTCAGATAGGAGGTTCCAGATAAGGTCAAAAACGACATACTCAGATCTTCACCAAACTTTGCATGGATACATTGGATGTCAAGACACGTGGAAAAAACATACAAAACATAGGATTGGGGACATCAAGATTTTGGACGAATTTTTTAAGAATTTTCAAATTTTCAGAAAGGAGGTTCCATATAAGGTCAAATACTACATACTCAAATCTTCACCAAACATTGCAGGGATACATTGGATGTCAAGACACGTGGAAAAAACGTACAAAACAAGAGATTGGAGACATCAAGATTTTGGACGAATTTTTTAAGAATTTTCAAATTTTCAGATAGGAGGTTCCAAATAAGGTCAAAAACTACATACTCAGATCTTCACCAAACTTTGCAGGGATACTTTGCATGTCAAGACACGTGGAAAAAACGTACAAAACAAGAGATTGGAGACATCAAGATTTTCGACGAATTTTTTAAGAATTTTCAAATTTTCAGATGGGAGGTTCCAGATAAGGTCAAAAACGACATACTCAGATCTTCATCAAAATTTGCATAGATACATTGGATGTCAAGACACGTGGAAAAAACATACAAAACATAGGATTGGTGACATCAAGATTTTGGTCAAATTTTTTAAGAATTTTCAAATTTTCAGATAGGAGGTTCCATATAAGGTCAAAAACTACATACTCAGATCTTCACCAAACATTGCAGGGATACATTGGATGTCAAGACACGTG
Source organism: Lepisma saccharinum (assembly GCF_977018435.1). NCBI lineage: Eukaryota > Metazoa > Arthropoda > Insecta > Zygentoma > Lepismatidae > Lepisma > Lepisma saccharinum. Next base: position 744,893 of record NW_028142970.1, on the reverse strand, counting down.
GAAAAAAAGTACAAAACAAGAGATTGGGGACATCAAGTTTTTGGTCAAATTTTTTAAGAATTTTCAAATTTTCAGATAGGAGGTTCCATATAAGGTCAAAAACTACATACTCAGATCTTCACCAAACATTGCAGGGATACATTGGATGTCAAGACACGTGGAAAGAACGTACAAAACCAGAGATTGGAGACATCAAGATTTTGGACGATTTTTTTAAGAATTTTCAAATTTTCAGATAGGAGGTTCCAGATAAGGTCAAAAACTACATACTCAGATCTTCACCAAACTTTGCAGGGATACTTTGCATGTCAAGACACGTGGAAAAAACGTACAAAACAAGAGATTGGAGACATCAAGATTTTCGACGAATTTTTTAAGAATTTTCAAATTTTCAGATGGGAGGTTCCAGATAAGGTCCAAAACGACATACTCAGATCTTCATCAAACTTTGCATAGATACATTGGATGTCAAGACACGTGGAAAAAACATACAAAACATAGGATTGGTGACATCAAGATTTTGGACAAATTTTCTCCGAATTTTCAAATTTTCAGAAATGCGGTTCCAGATAAGGTCAAAAACTACATACTCAGATCTTCACCAAACTTTGCAGGGATACATTGGATGTCAAGACACGTGGAAAAAACGTAGAAAACAAGAGATTGGAGACATCAAGATTTTGGAGGAATTTTTTAAGAATTTTCAAATTTTCAGAAAGGATGTTCCAGATAAGGTCAAAAACGACATACTCAGATCTTCACCAAACTTTGCAGGGATACATTGGATGTCAAGACACGTGGAAAAAACATACAAAACATAGGATTGGGGACATCAAGATTTTGGTCAAATTTTTTAAGAATTTACAAATTTTCAGATAGGAGGTTCCATATAAGGTCAAAAACGACATACTCAGATCTTCACCAAACTCTGCAGGGATACATTGGATGTCAAGACACGTGGAAAAAACATACAAAACATAGGATTGGGGACATCAAGATTTTGGTCAAATTTTTTAAGAATTTTCAAATTTTCAGATAGGAGGTTCCATATAAGGTCAAAAACTACATACTCAGATCTTCACCAAACTTTGCAGGGATACTTTGCATGTCAAGACACGTGGAAAAAACGTACAAAACAAGAGATTGGAGACATCAAGATTTTCGACGAATTTTTTAAGAATTTTCAAATTTTCAGATGGGAGGTTCCAGATAAGATCAAAAACGACATACTCAGATCTTCATCAAACTTTGCATGGATACATTGGATGTCAAGACACGTGGAAAAAACATACAAAACATAGGATTGGTGACATCAAGATTTTGGACGAATTTTTTAAGAATTTTCAGAAAGGAGATTCCATATAAGGTCAAAAACTACATACTCAGATCTTCACCAAACTTTGCATGGATACATTGGATGTCAAGACACGTGGAAAAAACACAAAACATAGGATTGGGGACATCAAGATTTTGGCCGAATTTTTTAAGAATTTTCAAATTTTCAGATAGGAGGTTCCATATAAGGTCAAAAACTACATACTCAGATCTTCACCAAACTTTGCAGGAATACATTGGATGTCAAGACACGTGGAAAAAACATACAAAACATAGGATTGGGGACATCAAGATTTTGGTCAAATTTTTAAAGAATTTTCAAATTTTCAGATAGGAGGTTCAAAAACTACTTACTCAGATCTTCACCAAACATTGCAGGGATACATTGGATGTCAAGACACGTGGAAAAAACGTACAAAACAAGAGATTGGAGACATCAAGATTTTGGACGAATTTTTTAATAATTTTCAAATTTTGAGATAGGAGGTTCCAGATAAGGTCAAAAACTACATACTCAGATCTTCACCAAACTTTGCAGGGATACTTTGCATGTCAAGACACGTGGAAAAAACGTACAAAACAAGAGATTGGAGACATCAAGATTTTGGACGAATTTTTTAAGAATTTTCAAATTTTCAGATAGGAGGTTCCAGATAAGGTCAAAAACTACATACTCAGATCTTCACCAAACTCTGCAGGGATACATTGGATGTCAAGACACGTGGAAAAAACATACAAAACATAGGATTGGAGACATCAAGATTTTGGACGAATTTTTTAAAAATTTTCTAATTTTCAGATAGGAGGTTCCAGATAAGGTCAAAAACTACATACTCATATCTTCACCAAACTTTGCAGGGATACTTTGCATGTCAAGACACGTGGAAAAAACGTACAAAACAAGAGATTGGAGACAAGATTTTCGACGAATTTTTGAAGAATTTTCAAATTTTCAGATAGGAGGTTCCAGATAAGGTCAAAAACGACATACTCAGATCTTCACCAAACTTTGCATGGATACATTGGATGTCAAGACACGTGGAAAAAACATACAAAACATAGGATTGGGGACATCAAGATTTTGGACGAATTTTTTAAGAATTTTCAAATTTTCAGAAAGGAGGTTCCATATAAGGTCAAATACTACATACTCAAATCTTCACCAAACATTGCAGGGATACATTGGATGTCAAGACACGTGGAAAAAACGTACAAAACAAGAGATTGGAGACATCAAGATTTTGGACGAATTTTTTAAGAATTTTCAAATTTTCAGATAGGAGGTTCCAAATAAGGTCAAAAACTACATACTCAGATCTTCACCAAACTTTGCAGGGATACTTTGCATGTCAAGACACGTGGAAAAAACGTACAAAACAAGAGATTGGAGACATCAAGATTTTCGACGAATTTTTTAAGAATTTTCAAATTTTCAGATGGGAGGTTCCAGATAAGGTCAAAAACGACATACTCAGATCTTCATCAAAATTTGCATAGATACATTGGATGTCAAGACACGTGGAAAAAACATACAAAACATAGGATTGGTGACATCAAGATTTTGGTCAAATTTTTTAAGAATTTTCAAATTTTCAGATAGGAGTTTCCATATAAGGTCAAAAACTACATACTCAGATCTTCACCAAACATTGCAGGGATACATTGGATGTCAAGACACGTGGAAAAAAAGTACAAAACAAGAGATTGGAAACATCAAGATTTTGGACGAATTTTTTAAAAATTTTCAAATTTTCAAATAGGAGGTTCCAGATAAGGTCAAAAACTACATACTCAGATCTTCACCGAACTTTGCAGGGATACATTGGATGTCAAGACACGTGGAAAAAACGTACAAAACAAGAGATTGGAGACATCAAGATTTTGGACGTACTTTTTAAGAATTTTCAAATTTTCAGATAGGAGGTTCCAGATAAGGTCAAAAACGACATACTCAGATCTTCACCAAACTTTGCAGGGATACATTGGATGTCAAGACAAGTGGAAAAAACGTACAAAACAAGAGATTGGGGACATCAAGTTTTTGGTCAAATTTTTTAAGAATTTTCAAATTTTCAGATAGGAGGTTCCATATAAGGTCAAAAACTACATACTCAGATCTTCACCAAACATTGCAGGGATACATTGGATGTCAAGACACGTGGAAAGAACGTACAAAACAAGAGATTGGAGACATCAAGATTTTGGACGAATTTTTTAAGAATTTTCAAATTTTCAGATAGGAGGTTCCAGATAAGGTCAAAAACTACATACTCAGATCTTCACCAAACTTTGCAGGGATACTTTGCATGTCAAGACACGTGGAAAAACGTACAAAACAAGAGATTGGAGACATCAAGATTTTCGACGAATTTTTTAAGAATTTTCAAATTTTCAGATGGGAAGTTCCAGATAAGGTCAAAAACGACATACTCAGATCTTCATCAAACTTTGCATAGATACATTGGATGTCAAGACACGTGGAAAAAACACAAAACATAGGATTGGTGACATCAAGATTTTGGACAAATTTTCTCCGAATTTTCAAATTTTCAGAAATGCGGTTCCAGATAAGATCAAAAACTACATACTCAGATCTTCACCAAACTTTGCAGGGATACATTGGATGTCAAGACACGTGGAAAAAACGTACAAAACAAGAGATTGGAGAGATCAAGATTTTGGAAGATTTTTTTAAGAATTTTCAAATTTTCAGAAAGGAGGTTCCATATAAGGTCAAAAACTACATACTCAGATCTTCACCAAACTTTGCAGGGATACATTGGATGTCAAGACACGTGGAAAAAACGTACAAAACAAGAGATTGGAGACATCAAGATTTTGGACGAATTTTTTAAGAATTTTCAAATTTTCAGAAAGGATGTTCCAGATAAGGTCAAAAACGACATACTCAGATGTTCACCAAACTTTGCAGGGATATATTGGATGTCAAGACACATGGAAAAAACATACAAAACATAGGATTGGGGACATCAAGATTTTGGTCAAATTTTTAAAGAATTTTCAAATTTTCAGATAGGAGGTTCAAAAACGACATACTCAGATCTTCACCAAACTTTGCAGGGATATATTGGATGTCAAGACACGTGGAAAAAACATACAAAACATAGGATTGGAGACATCAAGATTTTGGACGAATTTTTTAAAAATTTTCTAATTTTCAGATAGGAGGTTCCAGATAAGGTCAAAAACTACATACTCATATCTTCACCAAACTTTGCAGGGATACTTTGCATGTCAAGACACGTGGAAAAAACGTACAAAACAAGAGATTGGAGACATCAAGATTTTCGACGAATTTTTGAAGAATTTTCAAATTTTCAGATAGGAGGTTCCAGATAAGGTCAAAAACGACATACTCAGATCTTCACCAAACTTTGCATGGATACATTGGATGTCAAGACACGTGGAAAAAACATACAAAACATAGGATTGGGGACATCAAGATTTTGGACGAATTTTTTAAGAATTTTCAAATTTTCAGAAAGGAGGTTCCATATAAGGTCAAATACTACATACTCAAATCTTCACCAAACATTGCAGGGATACATTGGATGTCAAGACACGTGGAAAACCGTACAAAACAAGAGATTGGAGACATCAAGATTTTGGACGAATTTTTTAAGAATTTTCAAATTTTCAGATAGGAGGTTCCAAATAAGGTCAAAAACTACATACTCAGATCTTCACCAAACTTTGCAGGGATACTTTGCATGTCAAGACACGTGGAAAAAACGTACAAAACAAGAGATTGGAGACATCAAGATTTTCGACGAATTTTTTAAGAATTTTCAAATTTTCAGATGGGAGGTTCCAGATAAGGTCAAAAACGACATACTCAGATCTTCATCAAAATTTGCATAGATACATTGGATGTCAAGACACGTGGAAAAAACATACAAAACATAGGATTGGTGACATCAAGATTTTGGTCAAATTTTTTAAGAATTTTCAAATTTTCAGATAGGAGGTTCCATATAAGGTCAAAAACTACATACTCAGATCTTCACCAAACATTGCAGGGATACATTGGATGTCAAGACACGTGGAAAAAAAGTACAAAACAAGAGATTGGGGACATCAAGTTTTTGGTCAAATTTTTTAAGAATTTTCAAATTTTCAGATAGGAGGTTCCATATAAGGTCAAAAACTACATACTCAGATCTTCACCAAACATTGCAGGGATACATTGGATGTCAAGACACGTGGAAAGAACGTACAAAACCAGAGATTGGAGACATCAAGATTTTGGACGATTTTTTTAAGAATTTTCAAATTTTCAGATAGGAGGTTCCAGATAAGGTCAAAAACTACATACTCAGATCTTCACCAAACTTTGCAGGGATACTTTGCATGTCAAGACACGTGGAAAAAACGTACAAAACAAGAGATTGGAGACATCAAGATTTTCGACGAATTTTTTAAGAATTTTCAAATTTTCAGATGGGAGGTTCCAGATAAGGTCCAAAACGACATACTCAGATCTTCATCAAACTTTGCATAGATACATTGGATGTCAAGACACGTGGAAAAAACATACAAAACATAGGATTGGTGACATCAAGATTTTGGACAAATTTTCTCCGAATTTTCAAATTTTCAGAAATGCGGTTCCAGACAAGGTCAAAAACTACATACTCAGATCTTCACCAAACTTTGCAGGGATACATTGGATGTCAAGACACGTGGAAAAAACGTAGAAAACAAGAGATTGGAGACATCAAGATTTTGGAGGAATTTTTTAAGAATTTTCAAATTTTCAGAAAGGATGTTCCAGATAAGGTCAAAAACGACATACTCAGATCTTCACCAAACTTTGCAGGGATACATTGGATGTCAAGACACGTGGAAAAAACATACAAAACATAGGATTGGGGACATCAAGATTTTGGTCAAATTTTTTAAGAATTTACAAATTTTCAGATAGGAGGTTCCATATAAGGTCAAAAACGACATACTCAGATCTTCACCAAACTCTGCAGGGATACATTGGATGTCAAGACACGTGGAAAAAACATACAAAACATAGGATTGGGGACATCAAGATTTTCGACGAATTTTTTAAGAATTTTTAAATTTTCAGATGGGAGGTTCCAGATAAGATCAAAAACGACATACTCAGATCTTCATCAAACTTTGCATGGATACATTGGATGTCAAGACACGTGGAAAAAACATACAAAACATAGGATTGGTGACATCAAGATTTTGGACGAATTTTTTAAGAATTTTCAGAAAGGAGATTCCATATAAGGTCAAAAACTACATACTCAGATCTTCACCAAACTTTGCATGGATACATTGGATGTCAAGACACGTGGAAAAAACACAAAACATAGGATTGGGGACATCAAGATTTTGGCCGAATTTTTTAAGAATTTTCAAATTTTCAGATAAGAGGTTCCATATAAGGTCAAAAACTACATACTCAGATCTTCACCAAACTTTGCAGGAATACATTGGATGTCAAGACACGTGGAAAAAACATACAAAACATAGGATTGGGGACATCAAGATTTTGGTCAAATTTTTAAAGAATTTTCAAATTTTCAGATAGGAGGTTCAAAAACTACTTACTCAGATCTTCACCAAACATTGCAGGGATACATTGGATGTCAAGACACGTGGAAAAAACGTACAAAACAAGAGATTGGAGACATCAAGATTTTGGACGAATTTTTTAATAATTTTCAAATTTTGAGATAGGAGGTTCCAGATAAGGTCAAAAACTACATACTCAGATCTTCACCAAACTTTGCAGGGATACTTTGCATGTCAAGACACGTGGAAAAAACGTACAAAACAAGAGATTGGAGACATCAAGATTTTGGACGAATTTTTTTAAGAATTTTCAAATTTTCAGATAGGAGGTTCCAGATAAGGTCAAAAACTACATACTCAGATCTTCACCAAACTCTGCAGGGATACATTGGATGTCAAGACACGTGGAAAAAACATACAAAACATAGGATTGGAGACATCAAGATTTTGGACGAATTTTTTAAAAATTTTCTAATTTTCAGATAGGAGGTTCCAGATAAGGTCAAAAACTACATACTCATATCTTCACCAAACTTTGCAGGGATACTTTGCATGTCAAGACACGTGGAAAAAACGTACAAAACAAGAGATTGTAGACAAGATTTTCGACGAATTTTTGAAGAATTTTCAAATTTTCAGATAGGAGGTTCCAGATAAGGTCAAAAACGACATACTCAGATCTTCACCAAACTTTGCATGGATACATTGGATGTCAAGACACGTGGAAAAAACATACAAAACATAGGATTGGGGACATCAAGATTTTGGACGAATTTTTTAAGAATTTTCAAATTTTCAGAAAGGAGGTTCCATATAAGGTCAAATACTACATACTCAAATCTTCACCAAACATTGCAGGGATACATTGGATGTCAAGACACGTGGAAAAAACGTACAAAACAAGAGATTGGAGACATCAAGATTTTGGACGAATTTTTTAAGAATTTTCAAATTTTCAGATAGGAGGTTCCAAATAAGGTCAAAAACTACATACTCAGATCTTCACCAAACTTTGCAGGGATACTTTGCATGTCAAGACACGTGGAAAAAACGTACAAAACAAGAGATTGGAGACATCAAGATTTTCGACGAATTTTTTAAGAATTTTCAAATTTTCAGATGGGAGGTTCCAGATAAGGTCAAAAACGACATACTCAGATCTTCATCAAAATTTGCATAGATACATTGGATGTCAAGACACGTGGAAAAAACATACAAAACATAGGATTGGTGACATCAAGATTTTGGTCAAATTTTTTAAGAATTTTCAAATTTTCAGATAGGAGGTTCCATATAAGGTCAAAAACTACATACTCAGATCTTCACCAAACATTGCAGGGATACATTGGATGTCAAGACACGTGGAAAAAAAGTACAAAACAAGAGATTGGGGACATCAAGTTTTTGGTCAAATTTTTTAAGAATTTTCAAATTTTCAGATAGGAGGTTCCATATAAGGTCAAAAACTACATACTCAGATCTTCACCAAACATTGCAGGGATACATTGGATGTCAAGACACGTGGAAAGAACGTACAAAACAAGAGATTGGAGACATCAAGATTTTGGACGATTTTTTTAAGAATTTTCAAATTTTCAGATAGGAGGTTCCAGATAAGGTCAAAAACTACATACTCAGATCTTCACCAAACTTTGCAGGGATACTTTGCATGTCAAGACACGTGGAAAAAACTTACAAAACAAGAGATTGGAGACATCAAGATTTTCGACGAATTTTTTAAGAATTTTCAAATTTTCAGATGGGAGGTTCCAGATAAGGTCCAAAACGACATACTCAGATCTTCATCAAACTTTGCATAGATACATTGGATGTCAAGACACGTGGAAAAAACATACAAAACATAGGATTGGTGACATCAAGATTTTGGACAAATTTTCTCCGAATTTTCAAATTTTCAGAAATGCGGTTCCAGATAAGGTCAAAAACTACATACTCAGATCTTCACCAAACTTTGCAGGGATACATTGGATGTCAAGACACGTGGAAAAAACGTAGAAAACAAGAGATTGGAGACATCAAGATTTTGGAGGAATTTTTTAAGAATTTTCAAATTTTCAGAAAGGATGTTCCAGATAAGGTCAAAAACGACATACTCAGATCTTCACCAAACTTTGCAGGGATACATTGGATGTCAAGACACGTGGAAAAAACATACAAAACATAGGATTGGGGACATCAAGATTTTGGTCAAATTTTTTAAGAATTTACAAATTTTCAGATAGGAGGTTCCATATAAGGTCAAAAACGACATACTCAGATCTTCACCAAACTTTGCAGGGATACTTTGCATGTCAAGACACGTGGAAAAAACGTACAAAACAAGAGATTGGAGACATCAAGATTTTCGACGAATTTTTTAAGAATTTTCAAATTTTCAGATGGGAGGTTCCAGATAAGATCAAAAACGACATACTCAGATCTTCATCAAACTTTGCATGGATACATTGGATGTCAAGACACGTGGAAAAAACATACAAAACATAGGATTGGTGACATCAAGATTTTGGACGAATTTTTTAAGAATTTTCAGAAAGGAGATTCCATATAAGGTCAAAAACTACATACTCAGATCTTCACCAAACTTTGCATGGATACATTGGATGTCAAGACACGTGGAAAAAACACAAAACATAGGATTGGGGACATCAAGATTTTGGCCGAATTTTTTAAGAATTTTCAAATTTTCAGATAGGAGGTTCCATATAAGGTCAAAAACTACATACTCAGATCTTCACCAAACTTTGCAGGAATACATTGGATGTCAAGACACGTGGAAAAAACATACAAGACATAGGATTGGGGACATCAAGATTTTGGACGAATTTTTTAAGAATTTTCAAATTTTCAGAAAGGAGGTTCCATATAAGGTCAAAAACTACATACTCAGATCTTCACCAAACTTTGCAGGGATACATTGGATGTCAAGACACGTGGAAAAAACGTACAAAACAAGAGATTGGAGACATCAAGAATTTGGACGAATTTTTTAAGAATTTTCAAATTTTCAGAAAGGAGGGTCCAGATAAGGTCAAAAACTACATACTCAGATCTTCATCAAACTTTGCAGGGATACATTGGATGTCAAGACACGTGGAAAAAACGTACAAAACAAGAGATTGGAGACATCAAGATTTTTGGACGAATTTTTTAAGAATTTTCAAATTTTCAGAAAGGATGTTCCAGATAAGGTCAAAAACGACATACTCAGATCTTCACCAAACTTTTCAGGGATACATTGGATGTCAAGACATGTGGAAAAAACATACAAAACATAGGATTGGGGACATCAAGATTTTGGTCAAATTTTTTAAGAATTTTCAAATTTTCAGATAGGAGGTTCCATATAAGGTCAAAAACTACATACTCAGATCTTCACCAAACATTGCAGGGATACATTGGATGTCAATACACGTGGAAAAAAACGTACAAAACAAGAGATTGGGGTCATCAAGATTTTGGACGGATTTTTTAGGAATTTTCAAATTTTCAGATGGGAGGTTCCAGATAAGGTAAAAAACTACATACTCAGATCTTCACCAAACTTTGCAGGGATACATTGGATCCCAAGACACGTGGAAAAAACGTACAAAACAAGAGATTGGAGACATCAAGATTTTAGACGAATTTTTTAAGAATTTTCAAATTTTCAGATAGGAGGTTCCATATAAGGTCAAAAACTACATACTCAGAACTTCACCAAACTTTGCATGGATACATTGGATATCAAGACACGTGGAAAAAACGTACAAAACAAGAGATTGGAGACATCAAGATTTTGGACGAATTTTTTAGGAATTTTCAAATTTTCAGATAGGAGGTTCCAGATAAGGTCAAAAACTACATACTCAGATCTTCACCAAACTTTGCAGGGATACATTGGATGTCAAGACACGTGGAAAAAACGTACAAAACAAGAGATTGGAGACATCAAGATTTTGGACGAATTTTTTTTGAATTTTTTTCAAATTTTCAGATAGGAGGTTCCATATAAGGTCAAAAACTACATACTCAGATCTTCATCAAACTTTGCATGGATACATTGGATGTCAAGACACGTGGAAAAAACGTACAAAACAAGAGATTGGAGACATCAAGATTTCGGACGAATTTTTGAAGAATTTTCAAATTTTCAGATAGGAGGTTCCAGATAAGGTCAAAAACTACATACTCAGATCTTCACCAAACGTTGCAGGGTTACTTTGCATGTCAAGACACGTGGAAAAAACATACAAAACAAGAGATATGAGACATCAAGATTTTCGACGAATTTTTTAAGAATTTTCAAATTTTCAGATGTGAGGTTCCAGATAAGGTCAAAAACGACATACTCAGATCTTCACCAAACTCTGCAGGGATACATTGGATGTCAAGACACGTGGAAAAAACATACAAAACATAGGATTGGTGACATCAAGATTTTGGACGAATTTTTTAAGAATTTTCAAATTTTCAGAAAGGAGTTTCCATATAAGGTCAAAAACTACATACTCAGATCTTCACCAAACTTTGCAGGGATACATTGGATTTCAAGACACGTGGAAAAAACGTACAAAACAAGAGATTGGAGACATCAAGTATTTGGACGAATTTTTTAAGAATTTTCAAATTTTCAGATAGGAGGTTCCATATAAGGTCAAAAACTACATACTCAGATCTTCACCAAACTTTGCAGGGATACATTGGATGTCAAGACACGTGGAAAAAACGTACAAAACAAGAGATTGGGGTCATCAAGATTTTGGACGGATTTTTTAGGAATTTTCAAATTTTCAGATGGGAGGTTCCAGATAAGGTCAAAAACTACATACTCAGATCTTCACCAAACTTTGCAGGGATACATGGGATGTCAAGACACGTGGAAAAACGTACAAAACAAGAGATTTGAGACATCAAGATTTTAGACGAATTTTTTAAGAATTTTCAAATTTTCAGATAGGAGGTTCCATATAAGGTCAAATACTACATACTCAAATCTTCACCAAACATTGCAGGGATACATTGGATGTCAAGACACGTGGAAAAAACGTACAAAACAAGAGATTGGAGACATCAAGATTTTGGACGAATTTTTTAAGAATTTTCAAATTTTCAGATGGGAGGTTCCAGATAAGGTCAAAAACTACATACTCAGATCTTCACCAAACTCTGCAGGGATACATTGGATGTCAAGACACGTGGAAAAAACATACAAAACATAGGATTGGAGACATCAAGATTTTGGACGAATTTTTTAAAAATTTTCAAATTTTCAGATAGGAGGTTCCAGATAAGGTCAAAAACTACATACTCAGATCTTCACCAAACTTTGCAGGGATACTTTGCATGTCAAGACACGTGGAAAAAACGTACAAAACAAGAGATTGGAGACAAGATTTTCGACGAATTTTTGAAGAATTTTCAAATTTTCAGATAGGAGGTTCCAGATATTGTCAAAAACGACATACTCAGATCTTCACCAAACTTTGCATGGATACATTGGATGTCAAGACACGTGGAAAAAACATACAAAACATAGGATTGGGGACATCAAGATTTTGGACGAATTTTTTAAGAATTTTCAAATTTTCAGAAAGGAGGTTCCATATAAGGTCAAATACTACATACTCAAATCTTCACCAAACATTGCAGGGATACATTGGATGTCAAGACACGTGGAAAAAACGTACAAAACAAGAGATTGGAGACATCAAGATTTTGGACGAATTTTTTAAGAATTTTCAAATTTTCAGATGGGAGGTTCCATATAAGGTCAAAAACTACATACTCAGATCTTCACCAAACATTGCAGGGATACATTGTATGTCAAGACACGTGGAAAAAACGTACAAAACAAGAGATTGGAAACATCAAGATTTTGGACGAATTTTTTAAAAATTTTCAAATTTTCAAATAGGAGGTTCCAGATAAGGTCAAAAACTACATACTCAGATCTTCACCGAACTTTGCAGGGATACATTGGATGTCAAGACACGTGGAAAAAACGTACAAAACAAGAGATTGGAGACATCAAGATTTTGGACGTACTTTTTAAGAATTTTCAAATTTTCAGATAGGAGGTTCCAGATAAGGTCAAAAACGACATACTCAGATCTTCACCAAACTTTGCAGGGATACATTGGATGTCAAGACAAGTGGAAAAAACGTACAAAACAAGAGATTGGGGACATCAAGTTTTTGGTCAAATTTTTTAAGAATTTTCAAATTTTCAGATAGGAGGTTCCATATAAGGTCAAAAACTACATACTCAGATCTTCACCAAACATTGCAGGGATACATTGGATGTCAAGACACGTGGAAAGAACGTACAAAACAAGAGATTGGAGACATCAAGATTTTGGACGAATTTTTTAAGAATTTTCAAATTTTCAGATAGGAGGTTCCAGATAAGGTCAAAAACTACATACTCAGATCTTCACCAAACTTTGCAGGGATACTTTGCATGTCAAGACACGTGGAAAAACGTACAAAACAAGAGATTGGAGACATCAAGATTTTCGACGAATTTTTTAAGAATTTTCAAATTTTCAGATGGGAGGTTCCAGATAAGGTCAAAAACGACATACTCAGATCTTCATCAAACTTTGCATAGATACATTGGATGTCAAGACACGTGGAAAAAACACAAAACATAGGATTGGTGACATCAAGATTTTGGACAAATTTTCTCCGAATTTTCAAATTTTCAGAAATGCGGTTCCAGATAAGATCAAAAACTACATACTCAGATCTTCACCAAACTTTGCAGGGATACATTGGATGTCAAGACACGTGGAAAAAACGTACAAAACAAGAGATTGGAGAGATCAAGATTTTGGAAGATTTTTTTAAGAATTTTCAAATTTTCAGAAAGGAGGTTCCATATAAGGTCAAAAACTACATACTCAGATCTTCACCAAACTTTGCAGGGATACATTGGATGTCAAGACACGTGGAAAAAACGTACAAAACAAGAGATTGGAGACATCAAGATTTTGGACGAATTTTTTAAGAATTTTCAAATTTTCAGAAAGGATGTTCCAGATAAGGTCAAAAACGACATACTCAGATGTTCACCAAACTTTGCAGGGATATATTGGATGTCAAGACACATGGAAAAAACATACAAAACATAGGATTGGGGACATCAAGATTTTGGTCAAATTTTTAAAGAATTTTCAAATTTTCAGATAGGAGGTTCAAAAACTACTTACTCAGATCTTCACCAAACATTGCAGGGATACATTGGATGTCAAGACACGTGGAAAAAACGTACAAAACAAGAGATTGGAGACATCAAGATTTTGGACGAATTTTTTAATAATTTTCAAATTTTGAGATAGGAGGTTCCAGATAAGGTCAAAAACTACATACTCAGATCTTCACCAAACTTTGCAGGGATACATTGGATGTCAAGACAGGTGGAAAAAACGTACAAAACAAGAGATTGGAGACATCAAGATTTTGGACGAATTTTTTAAGAATTTTCAAATTTTCAGATAGGAGGTTCCAGATAAGGTCAAAAACTACATACTCAGATCTTCACCAAACGTTGCAGGGATACTTTGCATGTCAAGACACGTGGAAAAAACGTACAAAACAAGAGATTGGAGACATCAAGATTTTCGACGAATTTTTTAAGAATTTTCAAATTTTCAGATGGGAGGTTCCAGATAAGGTCAAAAACTACATACTCAGATCTTCACCAAACTCTGCAGGGATACATTGGATGTCAAGACACGTGGAAAAAACATACAAAACATAGGATTGGAGACATCAAGATTTTGGACGAATTTTTTAAAAATTTTCTAATTTTCAGATAGGAGGTTCCAGATAAGGTCAAAAACTACATACTCAGATCTTCACCAAACTTTGCAGGGATACTTTGCATGTCAAGACACGTGGAAAAAACGTACAAAACAAGAGATTGGAGACAAGATTTTCGACGAATTTTTGAAGAATTTTCAAATTTTCAGATAGGAGGTTCCAGATAAGGTCAAAAACGACATACTCAGATCTTCACCAAACTTTGCATGGATACATTGGATGTCAAGACACGTGGAAAAAACATACAAAACATAGAATTGGGGACATCAAGATTTTGGACGAATTTTTTAAGAATTTTCAAATTTTCAGAAAGGAGGTTCCATATAAGGTCAAATACTACATACTCAAATCTTCACCAAACATTGCAGGGATACATTGGATGTCAAGACACGTGGAAAAAACGTACAAAACAAGAGATTGGAGACATCAAGATTTTGGACGAATTTTTTAAGAATTTTCAAATTTTCAGATAGGAGGTTCCAAATAAGGTCAAAAACTACATACTCAGATCTTCACCAAACTTTGCAGGGATACTTTGCATGTCAAGACACGTGGAAAAAACGTACAAAACAAGAGATTGGAGACATCAAGATTTTCGACGAATTTTTTAAGAATTTTCAAATTTTCAGATGGGAGGTTCCAGATAAGGTCAAAAACGACATACTCAGATCTTCATCAAAATTTGCATAGATACATTGGATGTCAAGACACGTGGAAAAAACATACAAAACATAGGATTGGTGACATCAAGATTTTGGTCAAATTTTTTAAGAATTTTCAAATTTTCAGATAGGAGGTTCCATATAAGGTCAAAAACTACATACTCAGATCTTCACCAAACATTGAAGGGATACATTGGATGTCAAGACACGTGGAAAAAACGTACAAAACAAGAGATTGGAGACATCAAGATTTTAGTCAAATTTTTTAAGAATTTTCAAATTTTCAGATAGGAGGTTCCAGATAAGGTCAAAAACTACATACTCAGATCTTCACCAAACTTTGCAGGGATACATTGGATGTATACGTGGAAAAAACATACAAAACATAGGATTGGGGATATCAAGATTTTGGTCAAATTTTTTAAGAATTTTCAAATTTTCAGATAGGAGGTTCCATATAAGGTCAAAAACTACATACTCAGATCTTCACCAAACTTTGCAGGGATACTTTGCATGTCAAGACACGTGGAAAAAACGTACAAAACGAGAGATTGGAGACATCAAGATTTTCGACGAATTTTTTAAGAATTTTCAAATTTTCAGATGGGAGGTTCCAGATAAGGTCAAAAACGACATACTCAGATCTTCATCAAAATTTGCATAGATACATTGGATGTCAAGACACGTGGAAAAAACATACAAAACATAGGATTGGTGACATCAAGATTTTGGTCAAATTTTTTAAGAATTTTCAAATTTTCAGATATTAGGTTCCAGATAAGGTCAAAAACTACATACTCAGATCTTCACCAAACATTAAAGGGATTCATTGGATGTCAAGACACGTGGAAAAAACGTACAAAACAAGAGATTGGAGACATCAAGATTTTGGTCAAATTTTTTAAGAATTTTCAAATTTTCAGATAGGAGGTTCCAGATAAGGTCAAAAACTACATACTCAGATCTTCACCAAACATTGCAGGGATACATTGGATGTCAAGACACGTGTAAAAAACGTACAAAACAAGAGATTGGAGACATCAAGATTTTCGACGAATTTTTTAAGAATTTTCAAATTTTCAGATGGGAGGTTCCATATAAGGTCAAAAACTACATACTCAGATCTTCACCAAACATTGCAGGGATACATTGTATGTCAAGACACGTGGAAAAAACGTACAAAACAAGAGATTGGAAACATCAAGATTTTGGACGAATTTTTTAAAAATTTTCAAATTTTCAAATAGGAGGTTCCAGATAAGGTCAAAAACTACATACTCAGATCTTCACCGAACTTTGCAGGGATACATTGGATGTCAAGACACGTGGAAAAAACGTACAAAACAAGAGATTGGAGACATCAAGATTTTGGACGTACTTTTTAAGAATTTTCAAATTTTCAGATAGGAGGTTCCAGATAAGGTCAAAAACGACATACTCAGATCTTCACCAAACTTTGCAGGGATACATTGGATGTCAAGACAAGTGGAAAAAACGTACAAAACAAGAGATTGGGGACATCAAGTTTTTGGTCAAATTTTTTAAGAATTTTCAAATTTTCAGATAGGAGGTTCCATATAAGGTCAAAAACTACATACTCAGATCTTCACCAAACATTGCAGGGATACATTGGATGTCAAGACACGTGGAAAGAACGTACAAAACAAGAGATTGGAGACATCAAGATTTTGGACGAATTTTTTAAGAATTTTCAAATTTTCAGATAGGAGGTTCCAGATAAGGTCAAAAACTACATACTCAGATCTTCACCAAACTTTGCAGGGATACTTTGCATGTCAAGACACGTGGAAAAACGTACAAAACAAGAGATTGGAGACATCAAGATTTTCGACGAATTTTAAAAGAATTTTCAAATTTTCAGATGGGAGGTTCCAGATAAGGTCAAAAACGACATACTCAGATCTTCATCAAACTTTGCATAGATACATTGGATGTCAAGACACGTGGAAAAAACACAAAACATAGGATTGGTGACATCAAGATTTTGGACAAATTTTCTCCGAATTTTCAAATTTTCAGAAATGCGGTTCCAGATAAGATCAAAAACTACATACTCAGATCTTCACCAAACTTTGCAGGGATACATTGGATGTCAAGACACGTGGAAAAAACGTACAAAACAAGAGATTGGAGAGATCAAGATTTTGGAAGATTTTTTTAAGAATTTTCAAATTTTCAGAAAGGAGGTTCCATATAAGGTCAAAAACTACATACTCAGATCTTCACCAAACTTTGCAGGGATACATTGGATGTCAAGACACGTGGAAAAAACGTACAAAACAAGAGATTGGAGACATCAAGATTTTGGACGAATTTTTTAAGAATTTTCAAATTTTCAGAAAGGATGTTCCAGATAAGGTCAAAAACGACATACTCAGATGTTCACCAAACTTTGCAGGGATATATTGGATGTCAAGACACATGGAAAAAACATACAAAACATAGGATTGGGGACATCAAGATTTTGGTCAAATTTTTAAAGAATTTTCAAATTTTCAGATAGGAGGTTCAAAAACTACTTACTCAGATCTTCACCAAACATTGCAGGGATACATTGGATGTCAAGACACGTGGAAAAAACGTACAAAACAAGAGATTGGAGACATCAAGATTTTGGACGAATTTTTTAATAATTTTCAAATTTTGAGATAGGAGGTTCCAGATAAGGTCAAAAACTACATACTCAGATCTTCACCAAACTTTGCAGGGATACATTGGATGTCAAGACAGGTGGAATAAACATACAAAACATAGGATTGGGGATATCAAGATTTTGGTCAAATTTTTTAAGAATTTTCAAATTTTCAGATAGGAGGTTCCAGATAAGGTCAAAAACTACATACTCAGATCTTCACCAAACTTTGCATGGATACATTGGATGTCAAGACACGTGGAAAAAACGTACAAAACAAGAGATTGGAGACATCAAGATTTTGGACGAATTTTTTAAGAATTTTCAAATTTTCAGATAGGAGGTTCCAGATAAGGTCAAAAACTACATACTCAGATCTTCACCAAACGTTGCAGGGATACTTTGCATGTCAAGACACGTGGAAAAAACGTACAAAACAAGAGATTGGAGACATCAAGATTTTCGACGAATTTTTTAAGAATTTTCAAATTTTCAGATGGGAGGTTCCAGATAAGGTCAAAAACTACATACTCAGATCTTCACCAAAATCTGCAGGGATACATTGGATGTCAAGACACGTGGAAAAAACATACAAAACATAGGATTGGAGACATCAAGATTTTGGAAGAATTTTTTAAAAATTTTCTAATTTTCAGATAGGAGGTTCCAGATAAGGTCAAAAACTACATACTCAGATCTTCACCAAACTTTGCAGGGATACTTTGCATGTCAAGACACGTGGAAAAAACGTACAAAACAAGAGATTGGAGACAAGATTTTCGACGAATTTTTGAAGAATTTTCAAATTTTCAGATAGGAGGTTCCAGATAAGGTCAAAAACGACATACTCAGATCTTCACCAAACTTTGCATGGATACATTGGATGTCAAGACACGTGGAAAAAACATACAAAACATAGGATTGGGGACATCAAGATTTTGGACGAATTTTTTAAGAATTTTAAAATTTTCAGAAAGGAGGTTCCATATAAGGTCAAATACTACATACTCAAATCTTCACCAAACATTGCAGGGATACATTGGATGTCAAGACACGTGGAAAAAACGTACAAAACAAGAGATTGGAGACATCAAGATTTTGGACGAATTTTTTAAGAATTTTCAAATTTTCAGATAGGAGGTTCCAAATAAGGTCAAAAACTACATACTCAGATCTTCACCAAACTTTGCAGGGATACTTTGCATGTCAAGACACGTGGAAAAAACGTACAAAACAAGAGATTGGAGACATCAAGATTTTCGACGAATTTTTTAAGAATTTTCAAATTTTCAGATGGGAGGTTCCAGATAAGGTCAAAAACGACATACTCAGATCTTCATCAAAATTTGCATAGATACATTGGATGTCAAGACACGTGGAAAAAACATACAAAACATAGGATTGGTGACATCAAGATTTTGGTCAAATTTTTTAAGAATTTTCAAATTTTCAGATAGGAGGTTCCATATAAGGTCAAAAACTACATACTCAGATCTTCACCAAACATTGAAGGGATACATTGGATGTCAAGACACGTGGAAAAAACGTACAAAACAAGAGATTGGAGACATCAAGATTTTAGTCAAATTTTTTAAGAATTTTCAAATTTTCAGATAGGAGGTTCCAGATAAGGTCAAAAACTACATACTCAGATCTTCACCAAACTTTGCAGGGATACATTGGATGTATACGTGGAAAAAGCATACAAAACATAGGATTGGGGATATCAAGATTTTGGTCAAATTTTTTAAGAATTTTCAAATTTTCAGATAGGAGGTTCCATATAAGGTCAAAAACTACATACTCAGATCTTCACCAAACTTTGCAGGGATACTTTGCATGTCAAGACACGTGGAAAAAACGTACAAAACAAGAGATTGGAGACATCAAGATTTTCGACGAATTTTTTAAGAATTTTCAAATTTTCAGATGGGAGGTTCCAGATAAGGTCAAAAACGACATACTCAGATCTTCATCAAAATTTGCATAGATACATTGGATGTCAAGACACGTGGAAAAAACATACAAAACATAGGATTGGTGACATCAAGATTTTGGTCAAATTTTTTAAGAATTTTCAAATTTTCAGATAGGAGGTTCCAGATAAGGTCAAAAACTACATACTCAGATCTTCACCAAACATTAAAGGGATTCATTGGATGTCAAGACACGTGGAAAAAACGTACAAAACAAGAGATTGGAGACATCAAGATTTTGGTCAAATTTTTTAAGAATTTTCAAATTTTCAGATAGGAGGTTCCAGATAAGGTCAAAAACTACATACTCAGATCTTCACCAAACTTTGCAGGGATACATTGGATGTCAAGACACGTGGAAAAAACATACAAAACATAGGATTGGGGATATCAAGATTTTGGTCAAATTTTTTAAGAATTTTCAAATTTTCAGATAGGAGGTTCCATATAAGGTCAAAAACTACATACTCAGATCTTCACCAAACGTTGCAGGGATACATTGCATGTCAAGACACGTGGAAAAAACGTACAAAACAAGAGATGTGAGACATCAAGATTTTCGACGAATTTTTTAAGAATTTTCAAATTTTCAGATGTGAGGTTCCAGATAAGGTCTAAAACGACATACTCAGATCTTCACTAAACTCTGCAGGGATACATTGGATGTCAAGACTCTTTAAAAAAACATACAAAACATAGGATTGGGGACATCAAGATTTTGGTCAAATTTTTTAAGAATTTTCAAATTTTCAGATGGGAGGTTCCAGATAAGGTCAAAAACGACATACTCAGATCTTCACCAAACTCTGCAGGGATACATTGGATGTCAAGACACGTGGAGAAAACATACAAAACAAGAGATTGGGGACATCAAGATTTTGGTCAAATTTTTTAAGAATTTTCAAATTTTCAGATAGGAGGTTCCATATAAGGTCAAAAACTACATACTCAGATCTTCACCAAACATTGCAGGGATACATTGGATGTCAAGACACGTGGAAAGAACGTACAAAACAAGAGATTGGAGACATCAAGATTTTGGACGAATTTTTTAAGAATTTTCAAATTTTCAGATAGGAGGTTCCAGATAAGGTCAAAAACTACATACTCAGATCTTCACCAAACTTTGCAGGGATACTTTGCATGTCAAGACACGTGGAAAAACGTACAAAACAAGAGATTGGAGACATCAAGATTTTCGACGAATTTTTTAAGAATTTTCAAATTTTCAGATGGGAGGTTCCAGATAAGGTCAAAAACGACATACTCAGATCTTCATCAAACTTTGCATAGATACATTGGATGTCAAGACACGTGGAAAAAACACAAAACATAGGATTGGTGACATCAAGATTTTGGACAAATTTTCTCCGAATTTTCAAATTTTCAGAAATGCGGTACCAGATAAGATCAAAAACTACATACTCAGATCTTCACCAAACTTTGCAGGGATACATTGGATGTCAAGACACGTGGAAAAAACGTACAAAACAAGAGATTGGAGAGATCAAGATTTTGGACGATTTTTTTAAGAATTTTCAAATTTTCAGAAAGGAGGTTCCATATAGGGTCAAAAACTACATACTCAGATCTTCACCAAACTTTGCAGGGATACATTGGATGTCAAGACACGTGGAAAAAACGTACAAAACAAGAGATTGGAGACATCAAGATTTTGGACGAATTTTTTAAGAATTTTCAAATTTTCAGAAAGGATGTTCCAGATAAGGTCAAAAACGACATACTCAGATGTTCACCAAACTTTGCAGGGATATATTGGATGTCAAGACACATGGAAAAAACATACAAAACATAGGATTGGGGACATCAAGATTTTGGTCAAATTTTTTAAGAATTTTCAAATTTTCATATAGGAGGTTCAAAAACTACTTACTCAGATCTTCACCAAACATTGCAGGGATACATTGGATGTCAAGACACGTGAAAAAAACGTACAAAACAAAAGATTGGAGACATCAAGATTTTGGACGAATTTTTTAATAATTTTCAAATTTTGAGATAGGAGGTTCCAGATAAGGTCAAAAACTACATACTCAGATCTTCACCAAACTTTGCAGGGATACATTGGATGTCAAGACAGGTGGAAAAAACATACAAAACATAGGATTGGGGATATCAAGATTTTGGTCAAATTTTTTAAGAATTTTCAAATTTTCAGATAGGAGGTTCCAGATAAGGTCAAAAACTACATACTCAGATCTTCACCAAACTTTGCAGGGATACTTTGCATGTCAAGACACGTGGAAAAAACGTACAAAACAAGAGATTGGAGACATCAAGATTTTGGACGAATTTTTTAAGAATTTTCAAATTTTCAGATAGGAGGTTCCAGATAAGGTCAAAAACTACATACTCAGATCTTCACCAAACGTTGCAGGGATACTTTGCATGTCAAGACACGTGGAAAAAACGTACAAAACAAGAGATTGGAGACATCAAGATTTTCGACGAATTTTTTAAGAATTTTCAAATTTTCAGATGGGAGGTTCCAGATAAGGTCAAAAACTACATACTCAGATCTTCACCAAACTCTGCAGGGATACATTGGATGTCAAGACACGTGGAAAAAACATACAAAACATAGGATTGGAGACATCAAGATTTTGGACGAATTTTTTAAAAATTTTCTAATTTTCAGATAGGAGGTTCCAGATAAGGTCAAAAACTACATACTCAGATCTTCACCAAACTTTGCAGGGATACTTTGCATGTCAAGACACGTGGAAAAAACGTACAAAACAAGAGATTGGAGACAAGATTTTCGACGAATTTTTGAAGAATTTTCAAATTTTCAGATAGGAGGTTCCAGATAAGGTCAAAAACGACATACTCAGATCTTCACCAAACTTTGCATGGATACATTGGATGTCAAGACACGTGGAAAAAACATACAAAACATAGGATTGGGGACATCAAGATTTTGGACGAATTTTTTAAGAATTTTCAAATTTTCAGAAAGGAGGTTCCATATAAGGTCAAATACTACATACTCAAATCTTCACCAAACATTGCAGGGATACATTTGATGTCAAGACACGTGGAAAAAACGTACAAAACAAGAGATTGGAGACATCAAGATTTTCGACGAATTTTTTAAGAATTTTCAAATTTTCAGATGGGAGGTTCCAGATAAGGTCAAAAACGACATACTCAGATCTTCATCAAAATTTGCATAGATACATTGGATGTCAAGACACGTGGAAAAAACATACAAAACATAGGATTGGTGACATCAAGATTTTGGTCAAATTTTTTAAGAATTTTCAAATTTTCAGATAGGAGGTTCCATATAAGGTCAAAAACTACATACTCAGATCTTCACCAAACATTGAAGGGATACATTGGATGTCAAGACACGTGGAAAAAACGTACAAAACAAGAGATTGGAGACATCAAGATTTTAGTCAAATTTTTTAAGAATTTTCAAATTTTCAGATAGGAGGTTCCAGATAAGGTCAAAAACTACATACTCAGATCTTCACCAAACTTTGCAGGGATACATTGGATGTCAAGACACGTGGAAAAAACATACAAAACATAGGATTGGGGATATCAAGATTTTGGTCAAATTTTTTAAGAATTTTCAAATTTTCAGATAGGAGGTTCCATATAAGGTCAAAAACTACATACTCAGATCTTCACCAAACATTGCAGGGATACATTGGATGTCAAGACACGTGGAAAAAACGTACAAAACAAGAGATTGGAGACATTAAGATTTTGGACGAATTTTTGAAGAATTTTCAAATTTTCAGATAGGAGGTTCCAGATAAGGTCAAAAACTACATACTCAGATCTTCACCAAACGTTGCAGGGATACTTTGCATGTCAAGACACGTGGAAAAAACGTACAAAACAAGAGATGTGAGACATCAAGATTTTCGACGAATTTTTTAAGAATTTTCAAATTTTCAGATGTGAGGTTCCAGATAAGGTCAAAAACGACATACTCAGATCTTCACTAAACTCTGCAGGGATACATTGGATGTCAAGACACGTGGAAAAAACATACAAAACATAGGATTTGGGACATCAAGATTTTCGTCAAATTTTTTAAGAATTTTCAAATTTTCAGATAGGAGGTTCCAGATAAGGTCAAAAACGACATACTCAGATCTTCACCAAACTCTGCAGGGATACATTGGATGTCAAGACACGTGGAGAAAACATACAAAACATAGGATTGGGGACATCAAGATTTTGGTCAAATTTTTTAAGAATTTTCAAATTTTCAGATAGGAGGTTCCATAAAAGGTCAAAAACTACATACTCAGATCTTCACCAAACATTGCAGGGATACATTGGATGTCAAGACACGTGGAAAAAACGTACAAAACAAGAGATTGGAGACATCAAGATTTTGGACGAATTTTTTAAGAATTTTCAAATTTTCAGATAGGAGGTTCCATATAAGGTCAAAAACTACATACTCAGATCTTCACCAAACGTTGCAGGGATACTTTGCATGTCAAGACACGTGGAAAAAACGTACAAAACAAGAGATTGGAGACATCAAGATTTTCGACGAATTTTTTAAGAATTTTCAAATTTTCAGATGGGAGGTTCCTTATAAGGTCAAAAACTACATACTCAGATCTTCACCAAACTCTGCAGGGACACATTGGATGTCAAGCCACGTGGAAAAAACATACAAAACATAGGATTGGGGACATCAAGATTTTGGTCAAATTTTTTAAGAATTTTCAAATTTTCAGATAGGAGGTTACATATAAGGTCAAAAACTACATACTCAGATCTTCACCAAACATTGCAGGGATACATTGGATGTCAAGACACGTGGAAAAAACGTACAAAACAAGAGATTGGAGACATCAAGATTTTGGACGAATTTTTTAAGAATTTTCAAATTTTCAGATAGGAGGTTCCAGATAAGGTCAAAAACGACACACTCAAATCTTCACCAAACTTTGCAGGGATACTTTGCATGTCAAGACACGTGGAAAAAACGTACAAAACAAGAGATTGGAGACATCAAGATTTTCGACGAATTCTTTAAGAATTTTCAAATTTTCAGATGGGAGGTTCCATATAAGGTCAAAAACTACATACTCAGATCTTCACCAAACATTGCAGTTATACATTGGATGTCAAGACACGTGGAAAAAACGTACAAAACAAGAGATTGGAAACATCAAGATTTTGGACGAATTTTTTAAAAATTTTCAAATTTTCAGATAGGAGGTTCCAGATAAGGTCAAAAACTACATACTCAGATCTTCACCGAACTTTGCAGGGATACATTGGGTGTCAAGACACGTGGAAAAAACGTACAAAACAAGAGATTGGAGACATCAAGATTTTGGACGAATTTTTTAAGAATTTTCAAATTTTCAGATAGGAGGTTCCAGATAAGGTCAAAACCGACATACTCAGATCTTCACCAAACTTTGCAGGGATACATTGGATGTCAAGACACGTGGAAAAAACGTACAAAACAAGAGATTGGGGTCATCAAGATTTTGGACGGATTTTTTAGGAATTTTCAAATTTTCAGATGGGAGGTTCCATATAAGGTCAAAAACTACATACTCAGATCTTCACCAAACATTGCAGTTAAACATTGGATGTCAAGACACGTGGAAAAAACGTTCAAAACAAGAGATTGGAAACATCAAGATTTTGGACGAATTTTTTAAAAATTTTCAAATTTTCAGATAGGAGGTTCCAGATAAGGTCAAAAACTACATACTCAGATCTTCACCGAACTTTGCAGGGATACATTGGGTGTCAAGACACGTGGAAAAAACGTACAAAACAAGAGATTGGAGACATCAAGATTTTGGACGAATTTTTTAAGAATTTTCAAATTTTCAGATAGGAGGTTCCAGATAAGGTCAAAAACGACATACTCAGATCTTCACCAAACTTTGCAGGGATACATTGGATGTCAAGACACGTGGAAAAAACGTACAAAACAAGAGATTGGGGTCATCAAGATTTTGGACGGATTTTTTAGGAATTTTCAAATTTTCAGAAATGCGGTTCCAGATAAGGTCAAAAACTACATACTCAGATCTTCACCAAACTTTGCAGGGATACATTGGATGTCAAGACACGTGGAAAAACCGTACACAACAAGAGATTGGAGACATCAAGAATTTGGACGATTTTTTTAAGAATTTTCAAATTTTCAGAAATGTGGTTCCAGATAAGGTCAAAAACTACATACTCAGATCTTCACCAAACTTTGCAGGGATACATTGGATGTCAAGACACGTGGAAAAAACGTACAAAACAAGAGATTGGGGTCAACAAGATTTTGGACGGATCTTTTTAGGAATTTTCAAATTTTCAGATGGGAGGTTCCAGATAAGGTCAAAAACTACATACTCAGATCTTCACCAAACTCTGCAGGGATACATTGTATGTCAAGACACGTGGAAAAAACATACAAAACATAGGATTGGGGACATCAAGATTTTGTTAAATTTTTTTAAGAATTTTCAAATTTTCAGATAGGAGGTTCCATATAAAGTCAAAAACTACATACTCAGATCTTCACCAAACATTGCAGGGATACATTGGATGTCAAGACACGTGGAAAGAACGTACAAAACAAGAGATTGGAGACATCAAGATTTTGGACGAATTTTTTAAGAATTTTCAAATTTTCAGATAGGAGGTTCCATATAAGGTCAAAAACTACATACTCAGATCTTCACCAAACATTGCAGGGATACATTGGATGTCAAGACACGTGGAAAAAACGTACAAGACAAGAGATTGGAGACATCAAGATTTTGGACGAATTTTTTAAGAATTTTCAAATTTTCAGATAGGAGGTTCCAGATAAGGTCAAAAACTACATACTCAGATCTTCACCAAACGTTGCAGGGATACTTTGCATGTCAAGACACGTGGAAAAAACGTACAAAACAAGAGATTGGAGACATCAAGATTTTCGACGAATTTTTTAAGAATTTTCAAATTTTCAGATGGGAGGTTCCATATAAGGTCAAAAACTACATACTCAGATCTTCACCAAACATTGCAGGGATACATTGGATGTCAAGACACGTGGAAAAAACGTACAAAACAAGAGATTGGAAACATCAAGATTTTTTAACGAATTTTTTAAAAATTTTCAAATTTTCAGATAGGAGGTTCCAGATAAGGTCAAAAACTACATACTCAGATCTTCACCGAACTTTGCAGGGATACATTGGATGTCAAGACACGTGGAAAAAACGTACAAAACAAGAGATTGGAGACATCAAGATTTTGGACGTACTTTTTAAGAATTTTAAAATTTTCAGATAGGAGGTTCCAGATAAGGTCAAAAACGACATACTCAGATCTTCACCAAACTTTGCAGGGATACATTGGATGTCAAGACACGTGGAAAAAAAGTACAAAACAAGAGATTGGGGACATCAAGTTTTTGGTCAAATTTTTTAAGAATTTTCAAATTTTCAGATAGGAGGTTCCATATAAGGTCAAAAACTACATACTCAGATCTTCACCAAACATTGCAGGGATACATTGGATGTCAAGACACGTGGAAAGAACGTACAAAACATAGGATTGGGGATATCAAGATTTTGGTCAAATTTTTTAAGAATTTTCAAATTTTCAGATAGGAGGTTCCAGATAAGGTCAAAAACTACATACTCAGATCTTCACCAAACTTTGCAGGGATACTTTGCATGTCAAGACACGTGGAAAAAACGTACAAAACAAGAGATTGGAGACATCAAGATTTTGGACGAATTTTTTAAGAATTTTCAAATTTTCAGATAGGAGGTTCCAGATAAGGTCAAAAACTACATACTCAGATCTTCACCAAACGTTGCAGGGATACTTTGCATGTCAAGACACGTGGAAAAAACGTACAAAACAAGAGATTGGAGACATCAAGATTTTCGACGAATTTTTTAAGAATTTTCAAATTTTCAGATGGGAGGTTCCAGATAAGGTCAAAAACTACATACTCAGATCTTCACCAAACTCTGCAGGGATACATTGGATGTCAAGACACGTGGAAAAAACATACAAAACATAGGATTGGAGACATCAAGATTTTGGACGAATTTTTTAAAAATTTTCTAATTTTCAGATAGGAGGTTCCAGATAAGGTCAAAAACTACATACTCAGATCTTCACCAAACTTTGCAGGGATACTTTGCATGTCAAGACACGTGGAAAAAACGTACAAAACAAGAGATTGGAGACAAGATTTTCGACGAATTTTTGAAGAATTTTCAAATTTTCAGATAGGAGGTTCCAGATAAGGTCAAAAACGACATACTCAGATCTTCACCAAACTTTGCATGGATACATTGGATGTCAAGACACGTGGAAAAAACATACAAAACATAGGATTGGGGACATCAAGATTTTGGACGAATTTTTTAAGAATTTTCAAATTTTCAGAAAGGAGGTTCCATATAAGGTCAAATACTACATACTCAAATCTTCACCAAACATTGCAGGGATACATTTGATGTCAAGACACGTGGAAAAAACGTACAAAACAAGAGATTGGAGACATCAAGATTTTCGACGAATTTTTTAAGAATTTTCAAATTTTCAGATGGGAGGTTCCAGATAAGGTCAAAAACGACATACTCAGATCTTCATCAAAATTTGCATAGATACATTGGATGTCAAGACACGTGGAAAAAACATACAAAACATAGGATTGGTGACATCAAGATTTTGGTCAAATTTTTTAAGAATTTTCAAATTTTCAGATAGGAGGTTCCATATAAGGTCAAAAACTACATACTCAGATCTTCACCAAACATTGAAGGGATACATTGGATGTCAAGACACGTGGAAAAAACGTACAAAACAAGAGATTGGAGACATCAAGATTTTAGTCAAATTTTTTAAGAATTTTCAAATTTTCAGATAGGAGGTTCCAGATAAGGTCAAAAACTACATACTCAGATCTTCACCAAACTTTGCAGGGATACATTGGATGTCAAGACACGTGGAAAAAACATACAAAACATAGGATTGGGGATATCAAGATTTTGGTCAAATTTTTTAAGAATTTTCAAATTTTCAGATAGGAGGTTCCATATAAGGTCAAAAACTACATACTCAGATCTTCACCAAACATTGCAGGGATACATTGGATGTCAAGACACGTGGAAAAAACGTACAAAACAAGAGATTGGAGACATTAAGATTTTGGACGAATTTTTGAAGAATTTTCAAATTTTCAGATAGGAGGTTCCAGATAAGGTCAAAAACGACATACTCAGATCTTCACTAAACTCTGCAGGGATACATTGGATGTCAAGACACGTGGAAAAAACATACAAAACATAGGATTTGGGACATCAAGATTTTCGTCAAATTTTTTAAGAATTTTCAAATTTTCAGATAGGAGGTTCCAGATAAGGTCAAAAACGACATACTCAGATCTTCACCAAACTCTGCAGGGATACATTGGATGTCAAGACACGTGGAGAAAACATACAAAACATAGGATTGGGGACATCAAGATTTTGGTCAAATTTTTTAAGAATTTTCAAATTTTCAGATAGGAGGTTCCATAAAAGGTCAAAAACTACATACTCAGATCTTCACCAAACATTGCAGGGATACATTGGATGTCAAGACACGTGGAAAAAACGTACAAAACAAGAGATTGGAGACATCAAGATTTTGGACGAATTTTTTAAGAATTTTCAAATTTTCAGATAGGAGGTTCCAGATAAGGTCAAAAACTACATACTCAGATCTTCACCAAACGTTGCAGGGATACTTTGCATGTCAAGACACGTGGAAAAAACGTACAAAACAAGAGATTGGAGACATCAAGATTTTCGACGAATTTTTTAAGAATTTTCAAATTTTCAGATGGGAGGTTCCTTATAAGGTCAAAAACTACATACTCAGATCTTCACCAAACTCTGCAGGGACACATTGGATGTCAAGCCACGTGGAAAAAACATACAAAACATAGGATTGGGGACATCAAGATTTTGGTCAAATTTTTTAAGAATTTTCAAATTTTCAGATAGGAGGTTACATATAAGGTCAAAAACTACATACTCAGATCTTCACCAAACATTGCAGGGATACATTGGATGTCAAGACACGTGGAAAAAACGTACAAAACAAGAGATTGGAGACATCAAGATTTTGGACGAATTTTTTAAGAATTTTCAAATTTTCAGATAGGAGGTTCCAGATAAGGTCAAAAACGACACACTCAAATCTTCACCAAACTTTGCAGGGATACTTTGCATGTCAAGACACGTGGAAAAAACGTACAAAACAAGAGATTGGAGACATCAAGATTTTCGACGAATTCTTTAAGAATTTTCAAATTTTCAGATGGGAGGTTCCATATAAGGTCAAAAACTACATACTCAGATTTTCACCAAACATTGCAGTTATACATTGGATGTCAAGACACGTGGAAAAAACGTACAAAACAAGAGATTGGAAACATCAAGATTTTGGACGAATTTTTTAAAAATTTTCAAATTTTCAGATAGGAGGTTCCAGATAAGGTCAAAAACTACATACTCAGATCTTCACCGAACTTTGCAGGGATACATTGGGTGTCAAGACACGTGGAAAAAACGTACAAAACAAGAGATTGGAGACATCAAGATTTTGGACGAATTTTTTAAGAATTTTCAAATTTTCAGATAGGAGGTTCCAGATAAGGTCAAAACCGACATACTCAGATCTTCACCAAACTTTGCAGGGATACATTGGATGTCAAGACACGTGGAAAAAACGTACAAAACAAGAGATTGGGGTCATCAAGATTTTGGACGGATTTTTTAGGAATTTTCAAATTTTCAGATGGGAGGTTCCATATAAGGTCAAAAACTACATACTCAGATCTTCACCAAACATTGCAGTTAAACATTGGATGTCAAGACACGTGGAAAAAACGTTCAAAACAAGAGATTGGAAACATCAAGATTTTGGACGAATTTTTTAAAAATTTTCAAATTTTCAGATAGGAGGTTCCAGATAAGGTCAAAAACTACATACTCAGATCTTCACCGAACTTTGCAGGGATACATTGGGTGTCAAGACACGTGGAAAAAACGTACAAAACAAGAGATTGGAGACATCAAGATTTTGGACGATTTTTTTAAGAATTTTCAAATTTTCAGATAGGAGGTTCCAGATAAGGTCAAAAACGACATACTCAGATCTTCACCAAACTTTGCAGGGATACATTGGATGTCAAGACACGTGGAAAAAACGTACAAAACAAGAGATTGGGGTCATCAAGATTTTGGACGGATTTTTTAGGAATTTTCAAATTTTCAGAAATGCGGTTCCAGATAAGGTCAAAAACTACATACTCAGATCTTCACCAAACTTTGCAGGGATACATTGGATGTCAAGACACGTGGAAAAACCGTACACAACAAGAGATTGGAGACATCA
The DNA here is from genome assembly GCF_977018435.1 of Lepisma saccharinum. Lineage (NCBI taxonomy): Eukaryota > Metazoa > Arthropoda > Insecta > Zygentoma > Lepismatidae > Lepisma > Lepisma saccharinum. The sequence continues at coordinate 713,469 of NW_028142970.1, read as the reverse complement.
AGATTTTGGACGATTTTTTTAAGAATTTTCAAATTTTCAGAAATGTGGTTCCAGATAAGGTCAAAAACTACATACTCAGATCTTCACCAAACTTTGCAGGGATACATTGGATGTCAAGACACGTGGAAAAAACGTACAAAACAAGAGATTGGGGTCAACAAGATTTTGGACGGATTTTTTAGGAATTTTCAAATTTTCAGATGGGAGGTTCCAGATAAGGTCAAAAACTACATACTCAGATCTTCACCAAACTCTGCAGGGATACATTGTATGTCAAGACACGTGGAAAAAACATACAAAACATAGGATTGGGGACATCAAGATTTTGTTAAATTTTTTTAAGAATTTTCAAATTTTCAGATAGGAGGTTCCATATAAAGTCAAAAACTACATACTCAGATCTTCACCAAACATTGCAGGGATACATTGGATGTCAAGACACGTGGAAAGAACGTACAAAACAAGAGATTGGAGACATCAAGATTTTGGACGAATTTTTTAAGAATTTTCAAATTTTCAGATAGGAGGTTCCATATAAGGTCAAAAACTACATACTCAGATCTTCACCAAACATTGCAGGGATACATTGGATGTCAAGACACGTGGAAAAAACGTACAAGACAAGAGATTGGAGACATCAAGATTTTGGACGAATTTTTTAAGAATTTTCAAATTTTCAGATAGGAGGTTCCAGATAAGGTCAAAAACTACATACTCAGATCTTCACCAAACGTTGCAGGGATACTTTGCATGTCAAGACACGTGGAAAAAACGTACAAAACAAGAGATTGGAGACATCAAGATTTTCGACGAATTTTTTAAGAATTTTCAAATTTTCAGATGGGAGGTTCCATATAAGGTCAAAAACTACATACTCAGATCTTCACCAAACATTGCAGGGATACATTGGATGTCAAGACACGTGGAAAAAACGTACAAAACAAGAGATTGGAAACATCAAGATTTTTTAACGAATTTTTTAAAAATTTTCAAATTTTCAGATAGGAGGTTCCAGATAAGGTCAAAAACTACATACTCAGATCTTCACCGAACTTTGCAGGGATACATTGGATGTCAAGACACGTGGAAAAAACGTACAAAACAAGAGATTGGAGACATCAAGATTTTGGACGTACTTTTTAAGAATTTTAAAATTTTCAGATAGGAGGTTCCAGATAAGGTCAAAAACGACATACTCAGATCTTCACCAAACTTTGCAGGAATACATTGGATGTCAAGACACGTGGAAAAAAAGTACAAAACAAGAGATTGGGGACATCAAGTTTTTGGTCAAATTTTTTAAGAATTTTCAAATTTTCAGATAGGAGGTTCCATATAAGGTCAAAAACTACATACTCAGATCTTCACCAAACATTGCAGGGATACATTGGATGTCAAGACACGTGGAAAGAACGTACAAAACAAGAGATTGGAGACATCAAGATTTTGGACGATTTTTTTAAGAATTTTCAAATTTTCAGATAGGAGGTTCCAGATAAGGTCAAAAAATACATACTCAGATCTTCACCAAACTTTGCAGGGATACTTTGCATGTCAAGACACGTGGAAAAAACGTACAAAACAAGAGATTGGAGACATCAAGATTTTCGACGAATTTTTTAAGAATTTTCAAATTTTCAGATGGGAGGTTCCAGATCAGGTCCAAAACGACATACTCAGATCTTCATCAAACTTTGCATAGATACATTGGATGTCAAGACACGTGGAAAAAACATACAAAACATAGGATTGGTGACATCAAGATTTTGGACAAATTTTCTCCGAATTTTCAAATTTTCAGAAATGCGGTTCCAGATAAGGTCAAAAACTACATACTCAGATCTTCACCAAACTTTGCAGGGATACATTGGATGTCAAGACACGTGGAAAAAACGTAGAAAACAAGAGATTGGAGACATCAAGATTTTGGAGGAATTTTTTAAGAATTTTCAAATTTTCAGAAAGGATGTTCCAGATAAGGTCAAAAACGACATACTCAGATCTTCACCAAACTTTGCAGGGATACATTGGATGTCAAGACACGTGGAAAAAACATACAAAACATAGGATTGGGGACATCAAGATTTTGGTCAAATTTTTTAAGAATTTACAAATTTTCAGATAGGAGGTTCCATATAAGGTCAAAAACGACATACTCAGATCTTCACCAAACTCTGCAGGGATACATTGGATGTCAAGACACGTGGAAAAAACATACAAAACATAGGATTGGGGACATCAAGATTTTGGTCAAATTTTTTAAGAATTTTCAAATTTTCATATAGGAGGTTCCATATAATGTCAAAAACTACATACTCAGATCTTCACCAAACTTTGCAGGGATACTTTGCATGTCAAGACACGTGGAAAAAACGTACAAAACAAGAGATTGGAGACATCAAGATTTTCGACGAATTTTTTAAGAATTTTCAAATTTTCAGATGGGAGGTTCCAGATAAGATCAAAAACGACATACTCAGATCTTCATCAAACTTTGCATGGATACATTGGATGTCAAGACACGTGGAAAAAACATACAAAACATAGGATTGGTGACATCAAGATTTTGGACGAATTTTTTAAGAATTTTCAGAAAGGAGATTCCATATAAGGTCAAAAACTACATACTCAGATCTTCACCAAACTTTGCATGGATACATTGGATGTCAAGACACGTGGAAAAAACATACAAAACATAGGATTGGGGACATCAAGATTTTGGCCGAATTTTTTAAGAATTTTCAAATTTTCAGATAGGAGGTTCCATATAAGGTCAAAAACTACATACTCAGATCTTCACCAAACTTTGCAGGAATACATTGGATGTCAAGACACGTGGAAAAAACATACAAGACATAGGATTGGGGACATCAAGATTTTGGACGAATTTTTTAAGAATTTTCAAATTTTCAGAAAGGAGGTTCCATATAAGGTCAAAAACTACAGACTCAGATCTTCACCAAACTTTGCAGGGATACATTGGATGTCAAGACACGTGGAAAAAACGTACAAAACAAGAGATTGGAGACATCAAGAATTTGGACGAATTTTTTAAGAATTTTCAAATTTTCAGAAAGGAGGGTCCAGATAAGGTCAAAAACTACATACTCAGATCTTCATCAAACTTTGCAGGGATACATTGGATGTCAAGACACGTGGAAAAAACGTACAAAACAAGAGATTGGAGACATCAAGATTTTTGGACGAATTTTTTAAGAATTTTCAAATTTTCAGAAAGGATGTTCCAGATAAGGTCAAAAACGACATACTCAGATCTTCACCAAACTTTTCAGGGATACATTGGATGTCAAGACATGTGGAAAAAACATACAAAACATAGGATTGGGGACATCAAGATTTTGGTCAAATTTTTTAAGAATTTTCAAATTTTCAGATAGGAGGTTCCATATAAGGTCAAAAACTACATACTCAGATCTTCACCAAACATTGCAGGGATACATTGGATGTCAATACACGTGGAAAAAAACGTACAAAACAAGAGATTGGGGTCATCTAGATTTTGGACGGATTTTTTAGGAATTTTCAAATTTTCAGATGGGAGGTTCCAGATAAGGTAAAAAACTACATACTCAGATCTTCACCAAACTTTGCAGGGATACATTGGATCCCAAGACACGTGGAAAAAACGTACAAAACAAGAGATTGGAGACATCAAGATTTTAGACGAATTTTTTAAGAATTTTCAAATTTTCAGATAGGAGGTTCCATATAAGGTCAAAAACTACATACTCAGAACTTCACCAAACTTTGCATGGATACATTGGATGTCAAGACACGTGGAAAAAACGTACAAAACAAGAGATTGGAGACATCAAGATTTTGGACGAATTTTCTCCGAATTTTCAAATTTTCAGAAAGGAGGTTCCATATAAGGTCAAAACTACATACTCAGATCTTCACCAAACTTTGCAGGGATACAATGGATGTCAAGACACGTGGAAAAAACGTACAAAACAAGAGATTGGAGACATCAAGATTTCGGACGAATTTTTGAAGAATTTTCAAATTTTCAGATAGGAGGTTCCAGATAAGGTCAAAAACTACATACTCAGATCTTCACCAAACGTTGCAGGGATACTTTGCATGTCAAGACACGTGGAAAAAACATACAAAACAAGAGATATGAGACATCAAGATTTTCGACGAATTTTTTAAGAATTTTCAAATTTTCAGATGTGAGGTTCCAGATAAGGTCAAAAACGACATACTCAGATCTTCACCAAACTCTGCAGGGATACATTGGATGTCAAGACACGTGGAAAAAACATACAAAACATAGGATTGGTGACATCAAGATTTTGGACGAATTTTTTAAGAATTTTCAAATTTTCAGAAAGGAGTTTCCATATAAGGTCAAAAACTACATACTCAGATCTTCACCAAACTTTGCAGGGATACATTGGATTTCAAGACACGTGGAAAAAACGTACAAAACAAGAGATTGGAGACATCAAGTATTTGGACGAATTTTTTAAGAATTTTCAAATTTTCAGATAGGAGGTTCCATATAAGGTCAAAAACTACATACTCAGATCTTCACCAAACTTTGCAGGGATACATTGGATGTCAAGACACGTGGAAAAAACGTACAAAACAAGAGATTGGGGTCATCAAGATTTTGGACGGATTTTTTAGGAATTTTCAAATTTTCAGATGGGAGGTTCCAGATAAGGTCAAAAACTACATACTCAGATCTTCACCAAACTTTGCAGTTATACATGGGATGTCAAGACACGTGGAAAAACGTACAAAACAAGAGATTTGAGACATCAAGATTTTAGACGAATTTTTTAAGAATTTTCAAATTTTCAGATAGGAGGTTCCACATAAGGTCAAAAACTACATACTCAGATCTTCACCAAACTATGCAGGGATACATTGGATGTCAAGACACGTGGAGAAAACGTACAAAACAAGAGATTGGAGACATCAAGATTTTGGACGAATTTTTTAAGAATTTTCAAATTTTCAGATAGGAGGTTCCAGATAAGGTAAAAAACTACATACTCAGATCTTCACCAAACTTTGCAGGGATACATTGGATGTCAAGACACGTGGAAAAAACGTACAAAACAAGAGATTGGAGACATCAAGATTTTTGACGAATTTTTGAGGAATTTTCAAATTTTCAGAAATGAGGTTCCAGATAAGGTCAAAAACTACATACTCAGATCTTCACCAAACTTTGCAGGGATACATTGGATGTCAAGACACGTGGACAAAACATACAAAACATAGGATTGGTGACATCAAGATTTTGGTCGAATTTTTTAAGAATTTTCAAATTTTCAGATAGGAGGTTCCATATAAGGTCAAAAACTACATACTCAGATCTTCACCAAACTATGCAGGGATACATTGGATGTCAAGACACGCGGAAAAAACGTACAAAACAAGAGATTGGAGACATCAAGATTTTGGACGAATTTTTTAAGAATTTTCAAATTTTCAGATAGGAGGTTCCAGATAAGGTCAAAAACTACATACTCAGATCTTCACCAAACTTTGCAGGGATACATTGGATGTCAAGACACGTGGAAAAAACGTACAAAACAAGAGATTGGAGACATCAAGATTTTGGACGAGATTTTGAGGAATTTTCAAATTTTCAGAAATGAGGTTCCAGATAAGGTCAAAAACTACATACTCAGATCTTCACCAAACTTTGCAGGGATACATTGGATGTCAAGACACGTGGAAAAAACGTACCAAACAAGAGATTGGGGTCATCAAGATTTTGGACGGATTTTTTAGGAATTTTCAAATTTTCAGATAGGAGGTTCCATATAAGGTCAAAAACTACATACTCAGATCTTCACCAAACTTTGCAGGGATACATTGGATGTCAAGACACGTGGAAAAAACGTACATAACAAGATATTGGAGACATCAAGATTTTGGACGAATTTTTTAAGAATTTTCAAATTTTCAGAAAGGATGTTCCAGATAAGGTCAAAAACTACATACTCAGATCTTCACCAAACTTTGCAGGGATACATTGGATGTCAAGACACGTGGAAAAAACGTACAAAACAAGAGATTGGAGACATCAAGATTTTGGACGAATTTTTTAAGAATTTTCAAATTTTCAGATAGGAGGTTCCAGATAAGGTCAAAAACTACATACTCAGATCTTCATCAAACTTTGCAGGGATACATTGGATGTCAAGACACGTGGAAAAAACGTACAAAACAAGAGATTGGAGACATCAAGATTTTGGACGAATTTTTTAAGAATTTTCAAATTTTCAGAAATGAGGTTCCAGATAAGGCCAAAAACTACATACTCAGATCTTCACCAAACTTTGCAGGGATACATTGGATGTCAAGACACGTGGGAAAAACGTACAAAACAAGAGATTGGAGACATCAAGATTTTGGACGAATTTTTTAACAATATTCAAATTTTCAGATAGGAGGTTCAAGATAAGGTCAAAAACTACATACTCAGATCTTCACCAAACTTTGCAGGGATACATTGGATGTCAAGACACGTGAAAAAAACGTACAAAACAAGAGATTGGGGTCATCAAGATTTTGGACGGATTCTTTAGGAATTTTCAAATTTTCAGATGGGAGGTTCCAGATAAAGTCAAAAACTACATACTCAGATCTTCACCAAACTTTGCAGGGATACATTGGATATCAAGACACGTGGAAAAAACGTACAAAACAAGAGATTGGAGACATCAAGATTTTGGACGAATTTTTTAAGAATTTTCAAATTTTCAGAAAGGATGTTCCAGATAAGGTCAAAAACAACATACTCAGATCTTCACCAAACTCTGCAGGGATACATTGGATGTCAAGATACGTGGAAAAAACATACAAAACATAGGATTGGGGACATCAAGATTGTGGTCAAATTTTTTAAGAATTTTCAAATTTTCAGATAGGAGGTTCCATATAAGGTCAAAAACTACATACTCAGATCTTCACCAAACATTGCAGGGATACATTGGATGTCAAGACACGTGGAAAAAACGTACAAAACAAGAGATTGGAGACATCAAGATTTTGGACGAATTTTTTTAAGAATTTTCAAATTTTCAGATAGGAGGTTCCAGATAAGGTCAAAAACTACATACTCAGATCTTCACCAAACTTTGCAGGGATACTTTGCATGTCAAGACACGTGGAAAAAACGTACAAAACAAGAGATTGGAGACATCAAGATTTTCGACGAATTTTTTAAGAATTTTCAAATTTTCTGAAAGGAGGTTCCATATAAGGTCAAAAACTACATACTCAGATCTTCACCAAACATTGCAGGGTTACATTGGATGTCAAGACACGTGGAAAAAACGTACAAAACAAGAGATTGGAGACATCAAGATTTTGGACGATTTTTTTAAGAATTTTCAAATTTTCAGATAGGAGGTTCCAGATAAGGTCAAAAACTACATACTCCGAACTTCACCAAACATTGCAGGGATACTTTGCATGTCAAGACACGTGGAAAAAACGTACAAAACAAGAGATTGGAGACATCAAGATTTTCGATGAATTTTTTAAGAATTTTCAAATTTTCAGAAAGGAGGTTCCATATAAGGTCAGAAACTACATACTCAGATCTTCACCAAACTTTGCAGGGATACATTGGATGTCAAGACACGTGGAAAAAACGTACAAAACAAGAGATTGGAGACATCAAGATTTTGGACGAATTTTTTAAGAATTTTCAAATTTTCAGAAAGGAGGTTCCATATAAGGTCAAAAACTACATACTCAGATCTTCACCAAACTTTGCAGGGATACATTGGATGTCAAGACACGTGGAAAAAACGTACAAAACAAGAGATTGGAGACATCAAGATTTTGGACGAATTTTTTAAGAATTTTCAAATTTTCAGAAAGGATGTTCCAGATAAGGTCAAAAACGACATACTCAGATCTTCACCAAACTTTGCAGGGATACATTGGATGTCAAGACACGTGGAAAAAACATACAAATCATAGGATTGGGGACATCAAGATTTTGGTCAAATTTTTTAAGAATTTTCAAATTTTCAGATAGGAGGTTCCATATAAGGTCAAAAACTACATACTCAGATCTTCACCAAACATTGCAGGGATACATTGGATGTCAAGACACGTGGAAAAAACGTACAAAACAAGAGATTGGAGACATCAAGATTTTGGACGAATTTTTTAAATATTTTCAAATTTTCAGATAGGAGGTTCCAGATAAGGTCAAAAACTACATACTCAGATCTTCACCAAACTTTGCAGGGATACATTGGATGTCAAGACACGTGGAAAAAACATACAAAACATAGGATTGGGGATATCAAGATTTTGGTCAATTTTTTTAAGAATTTTCAAATTTTCAGATAGGAGGTTCCATATAAGGTCCAAAACTACATACTCAGATCTTCACCAAACTTTGCAGGGATACATTGGATGTCAAGACACGTGGAAAAAACATACAAAACATAGGATTGGTGACATCAAGATTTTGGACGAATTTTTTAAGAATTTTCAGAAAGGAGATTCCATATAAGGTCAAAAACTACATACTCAGATCTTCACCAAACTTTGCATGGATACATTGGATGTCAAGACACGTGGAAAAAACATACAAAACATAGGATTGGGGACATCAAGATTTTGGCCGAATTTTTTAAGAATTTTCAAATTTTCAGATAGGAGGTTCCATATAAGGTCAAAAACTACATACTCAGATCTTCACCAAACTTTGCAGGAATACATTGGATGTCAAGACACGTGGAAAAAACATACAAGACATAGGATTGGGGACATCAAGATTTTGGACGAATTTTTTAAGAATTTTCAAATTTTCAGAAAGGAGGTTCCATATAAGGTCAAAAACTACATACTCAGATCTTCACCAAACTTTGCAGGGATACATTGGATGTCAAGACACGTGGAAAAAACGTACAAAACAAGAGATTGGAGACATCAAGAATTTGGACGAATTTTTTAAGAATTTTCAAATTTTCAGAAAGGAGGGTCCAGATAAGGTCAAAAACTACATACTCAGATCTTCATCAAACTTTGCAGGGATACATTGGATGTCAAGACACGTGGAAAAAACGTACAAAACAAGAGATTGGAGACATCAAGATTTTTGGACGAATTTTTTAAGAATTTTCAAATTTTCAGAAAGGATGTTCCAGATAAGGTCAAAAACGACATACTCAGATCTTCACCAAACTTTTCAGGGATACATTGGATGTCAAGACATGTGGAAAAAGCATACAAAACATAGGATTGGGGACATCAAGATTTTGGTCAAATTTTTTAAGAATTTTCAAATTTTCAGATAGGAGGTTCCATATAAGGTCAAAAACTACATACTCAGATCTTCACCAAACATTGCAGGGATACATTGGATGTCAATACACGTGGAAAAAAACGTACAAAACAAGAGATTGGGGTCATCTAGATTTTGGACGGATTTTTTAGGAATTTTCAAATTTTCAGATGGGAGGTTCCAGATAAGGTAAAAAACTACATACTCAGATCTTCACCAAACTTTGCAGGGATACATTGGATCCCAAGACACGTGGAAAAAACGTACAAAACAAGAGATTGGAGACATCAAGATTTTAGACGAATTTTTTAAGAATTTTCAAATTTTCAGATAGGAGGTTCCATATAAGGTCAAAAACTACATACTCAGAACTTCACCAAACTTTGCATGGATACATTGGATGTCAAGACACGTGGAAAAAACGTACAAAACAAGAGATTGGAGACATCAAGATTTTGGACGAATTTTTTAAGAATTTTCAAATTTTCAGAAAGGAGGTTCCATATAAGGTCAAAACTACATACTCAGATCTTCACCAAACTTTGCAGGGATACAATGGATGTCAAGACACGTGGAAAAAACGTACAAAACAAGAGATTGAGGTCATCAAGATTTTGGACGGATTTTTTAGGAATTTTCAAATTTTCAGATAGGAGGTTCCAGATAAGGTCAAAAACTACATACTCAGATCTTCACCAAACTTTGCAGGGATACATTGGATGTCAAGACACGTGGAAAAAACGTACAAAACAAGAGATTGGAGACATCAAGATTTTGGACGAATTTTTTTTGAATTTTTTTCAAATTTTGAGATAGGAGGTTCCATATAAGGTCAAAAACTACATACTCAGATCTTCATCAAACTTTGCATGGATACATTGGATGTCAAGACACGTGGAAAAAACGTACAAAACAAGAGATTGGAGACATCAAGATTTCGGACGAATTTTTGAAGAATTTTCAAATTTTCAGATAGGAGGTTCCAGATAAGGTCAAAAACTACATACTCAGATCTTCACCAAACGTTGCAGGGATACTTTGCATGTCAAGACACGTGGAAAAAGCATACAAAACAAGAGATATGAGACATCAAGATGTTCGACTAATTTTTTAAGAATTTTCAAATTTTCAGATGTGAGGTTCCAGATAAGGTCAAAAACGACATACTCAGATCTTCACCAAACTCTGCAGGGATACATTGGATGTCAAGACACGTGGAAAAAACATACAAAACATAGGATTTGGGACATCAAGATTTTCGTCAAATTTTTTAAGAATTTTCAAATTTTCAGATAGGAGGTTCCAGATAAGGTCAAAAACTACATACTCAGATCTTCACCAAACATTGAAGGGATACATTGGATGTCAAGACACGTGGAAAAAACGTACAAAACAAGAGATTGGAGACATCAAGATTTTAGTCAAATTTTTTAAGAATTTTCAAATTTTCAGATAGGAGGTTCCAGATAAGGTCAAAAACTACATACTCAGATCTTCACCAAACTTTGCAGGGATACATTGGATGTCAAGACACGTGGAAAAAACATACAAAACATAGGATTGGGGATATCAAGATTTTGGTCAAATTTTTTAAGAATTTTCAAATTTTCAGATAGGAGGTTCCATATAAGGTCAAAAACTACATACTCAGATCTTCACCAAACATTGCAGGGATACATTGGATGTCAAGACACGTGGAAAAAACGTACAAAACAAGAGATTGGAGACATTAAGATTTTGGACGAATTTTTGAAGAATTTTCAAATTTTCAGATAGGAGGTTCCAGATAAGGTCAAAAACTACATACTCAGATCTTCACCAAACGTTGCAGGGATACTTTGCATGTCAAGACACGTGGAAAAAACGTACAAAACAAGAGATGTGAGACATCAAGATTTTCGACGAATTTTTTAAGAATTTTCAAATTTTCAGATGTGAGGTTCCAGATAAGGTCAAAAACGACATACTCAGATCTTCACTAAACTCTGCAGGGATACATTGGATGTCAAGACACGTGGAAAAAACATACAAAACATAGGATTTGGGACATCAAGATTTTCGTCAAATTTTTTAAGAATTTTCAAATTTTCAGATAGGAGGTTCCAGATAAGGTCAAAAACGACATACTCAGATCTTCACCAAACTCTGCAGGGATACATTGGATGTCAAGACACGTGGAGAAAACATACAAAACATAGGATTGGGGACATCAAGATTTTGGTCAAATTTTTTAAGAATTTTCAAATTTTCAGATAGGAGGTTCCATAAAAGGTCAAAAACTACATACTCAGATCTTCACCAAACATTGCAGGGATACATTGGATGTCAAGACACGTGGAAAAAACGTACAAAACAAGAGATTGGAGACATCAAGATTTTGGACGAATTTTTTAAGAATTTTCAAATTTTCAGATAGGAGGTTCCATATAAGGTCAAAAACTACATACTCAGATCTTCACCAAACGTTGCAGGGATACTTTGCATGTCAAGACACGTGGAAAAAACGTACAAAACAAGAGATTGGAGACATCAAGATTTTCGACGAATTTTTTAAGAATTTTCAAATTTTCAGATGGGAGGTTCCTTATAAGGTCAAAAACTACATACTCAGATCTTCACCAAACTCTGCAGGGACACATTGGATGTCAAGCCACGTGGAAAAAACATACAAAACATAGGATTGGGGACATCAAGATTTTGGTCAAATTTTTTAAGAATTTTCAAATTTTCAGATAGGAGGTTACATATAAGGTCAAAAACTACATACTCAGATCTTCACCAAACATTGCAGGGATACATTGGATGTCAAGACACGTGGAAAAAACGTACAAAACAAGAGATTGGAGACATCAAGATTTTGGACGAATTTTTTAAGAATTTTCAAATTTTCAGATAGGAGGTTCCAGATAAGGTCAAAAACGACACACTCAAATCTTCACCAAACTTTGCAGGGATACTTTGCATGTCAAGACACGTGGAAAAAACGTACAAAACAAGAGATTGGAGACATCAAGATTTTCGACGAATTCTTTAAGAATTTTCAAATTTTCAGATGGGAGGTTCCATATAAGGTCAAAAACTACATACTCAGATCTTCACCAAACATTGCAGTTATACATTGGATGTCAAGACACGTGGAAAAAACGTACAAAACAAGAGATTGGAAACATCAAGATTTTGGACGAATTTTTTAAAAATTTTCAAATTTTCAGATAGGAGGTTCCAGATAAGGTCAAAAACTACATACTCAGATCTTCACCGAACTTTGCAGGGATACATTGGGTGTCAAGACACGTGGAAAAAACGTACAAAACAAGAGATTGGAGACATCAAGATTTTGGACGAATTTTTTAAGAATTTTCAAATTTTCAGATAGGAGGTTCCAGATAAGGTCAAAACCGACATACTCAGATCTTCACCAAACTTTGCAGGGATACATTGGATGTCAAGACACGTGGAAAAAACGTACAAAACAAGAGATTGGGGTCATCAAGATTTTGGACGGATTTTTTAGGAATTTTCAAATTTTCAGATGGGAGGTTCCATATAAGGTCAAAAACTACATACTCAGATCTTCACCAAACATTGCAGTTAAACATTGGATGTCAAGACACGTGGAAAAAACGTTCAAAACAAGAGATTGGAAACATCAAGATTTTGGACGAATTTTTTAAAAATTTTCAAATTTTCAGATAGGAGGTTCCAGATAAGGTCAAAAACTACATACTCAGATCTTCACCGAACTTTGCAGGGATACATTGGGTGTCAAGACACGTGGAAAAAACGTACAAAACAAGAGATTGGAGACATCAAGATTTTGGACGAATTTTTTAAGAATTTTCAAATTTTCAGATAGGAGGTTCCAGATAAGGTCAAAAACGACATACTCAGATCTTCACCAAACTTTGCAGGGATACATTGGATGTCAAGACACGTGGAAAAAACGTACAAAACAAGAGATTGGGGTCATCAAGATTTTGGACGGATTTTTTAGGAATTTTCAAATTTTCAGAAATGCGGTTCCAGATAAGGTCAAAAACTACATACTCAGATCTTCACCAAACTTTGCAGGGATACATTGGATGTCAAGACACGTGGAAAAACCGTACACAACAAGAGATTGGAGACATCAAGAATTTGGACGATTTTTTTAAGAATTTTCAAATTTTCAGAAATGTGGTTCCAGATAAGGTCAAAAACTACATACTCAGATCTTCACCAAACTTTGCAGGGATACATTGGATGTCAAGACACGTGGAAAAAACGTACAAAACAAGAGATTGGGGTCAACAAGATTTTGGACGGATCTTTTTAGGAATTTTCAAATTTTCAGATGGGAGGTTCCAGATAAGGTCAAAAACTACATACTCAGATCTTCACCAAACTCTGCAGGGATACATTGTATGTCAAGACACGTGGAAAAAACATACAAAACATAGGATTGGGGACATCAAGATTTTGTTAAATTTTTTTAAGAATTTTCAAATTTTCAGATAGGAGGTTCCATATAAAGTCAAAAACTACATACTCAGATCTTCACCAAACATTGCAGGGATACATTGGATGTCAAGACACGTGGAAAGAACGTACAAAACAAGAGATTGGAGACATCAAGATTTTGGACGAATTTTTTAAGAATTTTCAAATTTTCAGATAGGAGGTTCCATATAAGGTCAAAAACTACATACTCAGATCTTCACCAAACATTGCAGGGATACATTGGATGTCAAGACACGTGGAAAAAACGTACAAGACAAGAGATTGGAGACATCAAGATTTTGGACGAATTTTTTAAGAATTTTCAAATTTTCAGATAGGAGGTTCCAGATAAGGTCAAAAACTACATACTCAGATCTTCACCAAACGTTGCAGGGATACTTTGCATGTCAAGACACGTGGAAAAAACGTACAAAACAAGAGATTGGAGACATCAAGATTTTCGACGAATTTTTTAAGAATTTTCAAATTTTCAGATGGGAGGTTCCATATAAGGTCAAAAACTACATACTCAGATCTTCACCAAACATTGCAGGGATACATTGGATGTCAAGACACGTGGAAAAAACGTACAAAACAAGAGATTGGAAACATCAAGATTTTTTAACGAATTTTTTAAAAATTTTCAAATTTTCAGATAGGAGGTTCCAGATAAGGTCAAAAACTACATACTCAGATCTTCACCGAACTTTGCAGGGATACATTGGATGTCAAGACACGTGGAAAAAACGTACAAAACAAGAGATTGGAGACATCAAGATTTTGGACGTACTTTTTAAGAATTTTAAAATTTTCAGATAGGAGGTTCCAGATAAGGTCAAAAACGACATACTCAGATCTTCACCAAACTTTGCAGGGATACATTGGATGTCAAGACACGTGGAAAAAAAGTACAAAACAAGAGATTGGGGACATCAAGTTTTTGGTCAAATTTTTTAAGAATTTTCAAATTTTCAGATAGGAGGTTCCATATAAGGTCAAAAACTACATACTCAGATCTTCACCAAACATTGCAGGGATACATTGGATGTCAAGACACGTGGAAAGAACGTACAAAACATAGGATTGGGGATATCAAGATTTTGGTCAAATTTTTTAAGAATTTTCAAATTTTCAGATAGGAGGTTCCAGATAAGGTCAAAAACTACATACTCAGATCTTCACCAAACTTTGCAGGGATACTTTGCATGTCAAGACACGTGGAAAAAACGTACAAAACAAGAGATTGGAGACATCAAGATTTTGGACGAATTTTTTAAGAATTTTCAAATTTTCAGATAGGAGGTTCCAGATAAGGTCAAAAACTACATACTCAGATCTTCACCAAACGTTGCAGGGATACTTTGCATGTCAAGACACGTGGAAAAAACGTACAAAACAAGAGATTGGAGACATCAAGATTTTCGACGAATTTTTTAAGAATTTTCAAATTTTCAGATGGGAGGTTCCAGATAAGGTCAAAAACTACATACTCAGATCTTCACCAAACTCTGCAGGGATACATTGGATGTCAAGACACGTGGAAAAAACATACAAAACATAGGATTGGAGACATCAAGATTTTGGACGAATTTTTTAAAAATTTTCTAATTTTCAGATAGGAGGTTCCAGATAAGGTCAAAAACTACATACTCAGATCTTCACCAAACTTTGCAGGGATACTTTGCATGTCAAGACACGTGGAAAAAACGTACAAAACAAGAGATTGGAGACAAGATTTTCGACGAATTTTTGAAGAATTTTCAAATTTTCAGATAGGAGGTTCCAGATAAGGTCAAAAACGACATACTCAGATCTTCACCAAACTTTGCATGGATACATTGGATGTCAAGACACGTGGAAAAAACATACAAAACATAGGATTGGGGACATCAAGATTTTGGACGAATTTTTTAAGAATTTTCAAATTTTCAGAAAGGAGGTTCCATATAAGGTCAAATACTACATACTCAAATCTTCACCAAACATTGCAGGGATACATTTGATGTCAAGACACGTGGAAAAAACGTACAAAACAAGAGATTGGAGACATCAAGATTTTCGACGAATTTTTTAAGAATTTTCAAATTTTCAGATGGGAGGTTCCAGATAAGGTCAAAAACGACATACTCAGATCTTCATCAAAATTTGCATAGATACATTGGATGTCAAGACACGTGGAAAAAACATACAAAACATAGGATTGGTGACATCAAGATTTTGGTCAAATTTTTTAAGAATTTTCAAATTTTCAGATAGGAGGTTCCATATAAGGTCAAAAACTACATACTCAGATCTTCACCAAACATTGAAGGGATACATTGGATGTCAAGACACGTGGAAAAAACGTACAAAACAAGAGATTGGAGACATCAAGATTTTAGTCAAATTTTTTAAGAATTTTCAAATTTTCAGATAGGAGGTTCCAGATAAGGTCAAAAACTACATACTCAGATCTTCACCAAACTTTGCAGGGATACATTGGATGTCAAGACACGTGGAAAAAACATACAAAACATAGGATTGGGGATATCAAGATTTTGGTCAAATTTTTTAAGAATTTTCAAATTTTCAGATAGGAGGTTCCATATAAGGTCAAAAACTACATACTCAGATCTTCACCAAACATTGCAGGGATACATTGGATGTCAAGACACGTGGAAAAAACGTACAAAACAAGAGATTGGAGACATTAAGATTTTGGACGAATTTTTGAAGAATTTTCAAATTTTCAGATAGGAGGTTCCAGATAAGGTCAAAAACGACATACTCAGATCTTCACTAAACTCTGCAGGGATACATTGGATGTCAAGACACGTGGAAAAAACATACAAAACATAGGATTTGGGACATCAAGATTTTCGTCAAATTTTTTAAGAATTTTCAAATTTTCAGATAGGAGGTTCCAGATAAGGTCAAAAACGACATACTCAGATCTTCACCAAACTCTGCAGGGATACATTGGATGTCAAGACACGTGGAGAAAACATACAAAACATAGGATTGGGGACATCAAGATTTTGGTCAAATTTTTTAAGAATTTTCAAATTTTCAGATAGGAGGTTCCATAAAAGGTCAAAAACTACATACTCAGATCTTCACCAAACATTGCAGGGATACATTGGATGTCAAGACACGTGGAAAAAACGTACAAAACAAGAGATTGGAGACATCAAGATTTTGGACGAATTTTTTAAGAATTTTCAAATTTTCAGATAGGAGGTTCCAGATAAGGTCAAAAACTACATACTCAGATCTTCACCAAACGTTGCAGGGATACTTTGCATGTCAAGACACGTGGAAAAAACGTACAAAACAAGAGATTGGAGACATCAAGATTTTCGACGAATTTTTTAAGAATTTTCAAATTTTCAGATGGGAGGTTCCTTATAAGGTCAAAAACTACATACTCAGATCTTCACCAAACTCTGCAGGGACACATTGGATGTCAAGCCACGTGGAAAAAACATACAAAACATAGGATTGGGGACATCAAGATTTTGGTCAAATTTTTTAAGAATTTTCAAATTTTCAGATAGGAGGTTACATATAAGGTCAAAAACTACATACTCAGATCTTCACCAAACATTGCAGGGATACATTGGATGTCAAGACACGTGGAAAAAACGTACAAAACAAGAGATTGGAGACATCAAGATTTTGGACGAATTTTTTAAGAATTTTCAAATTTTCAGATAGGAGGTTCCAGATAAGGTCAAAAACGACACACTCAAATCTTCACCAAACTTTGCAGGGATACTTTGCATGTCAAGACACGTGGAAAAAACGTACAAAACAAGAGATTGGAGACATCAAGATTTTCGACGAATTCTTTAAGAATTTTCAAATTTTCAGATGGGAGGTTCCATATAAGGTCAAAAACTACATACTCAGATTTTCACCAAACATTGCAGTTATACATTGGATGTCAAGACACGTGGAAAAAACGTACAAAACAAGAGATTGGAAACATCAAGATTTTGGACGAATTTTTTAAAAATTTTCAAATTTTCAGATAGGAGGTTCCAGATAAGGTCAAAAACTACATACTCAGATCTTCACCGAACTTTGCAGGGATACATTGGGTGTCAAGACACGTGGAAAAAACGTACAAAACAAGAGATTGGAGACATCAAGATTTTGGACGAATTTTTTAAGAATTTTCAAATTTTCAGATAGGAGGTTCCAGATAAGGTCAAAACCGACATACTCAGATCTTCACCAAACTTTGCAGGGATACATTGGATGTCAAGACACGTGGAAAAAACGTACAAAACAAGAGATTGGGGTCATCAAGATTTTGGACGGATTTTTTAGGAATTTTCAAATTTTCAGATGGGAGGTTCCATATAAGGTCAAAAACTACATACTCAGATCTTCACCAAACATTGCAGTTAAACATTGGATGTCAAGACACGTGGAAAAAACGTTCAAAACAAGAGATTGGAAACATCAAGATTTTGGACGAATTTTTTAAAAATTTTCAAATTTTCAGATAGGAGGTTCCAGATAAGGTCAAAAACTACATACTCAGATCTTCACCGAACTTTGCAGGGATACATTGGGTGTCAAGACACGTGGAAAAAACGTACAAAACAAGAGATTGGAGACATCAAGATTTTGGACGATTTTTTTAAGAATTTTCAAATTTTCAGATAGGAGGTTCCAGATAAGGTCAAAAACGACATACTCAGATCTTCACCAAACTTTGCAGGGATACATTGGATGTCAAGACACGTGGAAAAAACGTACAAAACAAGAGATTGGGGTCATCAAGATTTTGGACGGATTTTTTAGGAATTTTCAAATTTTCAGAAATGCGGTTCCAGATAAGGTCAAAAACTACATACTCAGATCTTCACCAAACTTTGCAGGGATACATTGGATGTCAAGACACGTGGAAAAACCGTACACAACAAGAGATTGGAGACATCAAGATTTTGGACGATTTTTTTAAGAATTTTCAAATTTTCAGAAATGTGGTTCCAGATAAGGTCAAAAACTACATACTCAGATCTTCACCAAACTTTGCAGGGATACATTGGATGTCAAGACACGTGGAAAAAACGTACAAAACAAGAGATTGGGGTCAACAAGATTTTGGACGGATTTTTTAGGAATTTTCAAATTTTCAGATGGGAGGTTCCAGATAAGGTCAAAAACTACATACTCAGATCTTCACCAAACTCTGCAGGGATACATTGTATGTCAAGACACGTGGAAAAAACATACAAAACATAGGATTGGGGACATCAAGATTTTGTTAAATTTTTTTAAGAATTTTCAAATTTTCAGATAGGAGGTTCCATATAAAGTCAAAAACTACATACTCAGATCTTCACCAAACATTGCAGGGATACATTGGATGTCAAGACACGTGGAAAGAACGTACAAAACAAGAGATTGGAGACATCAAGATTTTGGACGAATTTTTTAAGAATTTTCAAATTTTCAGATAGGAGGTTCCATATAAGGTCAAAAACTACATACTCAGATCTTCACCAAACATTGCAGGGATACATTGGATGTCAAGACACGTGGAAAAAACGTACAAGACAAGAGATTGGAGACATCAAGATTTTGGACGAATTTTTTAAGAATTTTCAAATTTTCAGATAGGAGGTTCCAGATAAGGTCAAAAACTACATACTCAGATCTTCACCAAACGTTGCAGGGATACTTTGCATGTCAAGACACGTGGAAAAAACGTACAAAACAAGAGATTGGAGACATCAAGATTTTCGACGAATTTTTTAAGAATTTTCAAATTTTCAGATGGGAGGTTCCATATAAGGTCAAAAACTACATACTCAGATCTTCACCAAACATTGCAGGGATACATTGGATGTCAAGACACGTGGAAAAAACGTACAAAACAAGAGATTGGAAACATCAAGATTTTTTAACGAATTTTTTAAAAATTTTCAAATTTTCAGATAGGAGGTTCCAGATAAGGTCAAAAACTACATACTCAGATCTTCACCGAACTTTGCAGGGATACATTGGATGTCAAGACACGTGGAAAAAACGTACAAAACAAGAGATTGGAGACATCAAGATTTTGGACGTACTTTTTAAGAATTTTAAAATTTTCAGATAGGAGGTTCCAGATAAGGTCAAAAACGACATACTCAGATCTTCACCAAACTTTGCAGGAATACATTGGATGTCAAGACACGTGGAAAAAAAGTACAAAACAAGAGATTGGGGACATCAAGTTTTTGGTCAAATTTTTTAAGAATTTTCAAATTTTCAGATAGGAGGTTCCATATAAGGTCAAAAACTACATACTCAGATCTTCACCAAACATTGCAGGGATACATTGGATGTCAAGACACGTGGAAAGAACGTACAAAACAAGAGATTGGAGACATCAAGATTTTGGACGATTTTTTTAAGAATTTTCAAATTTTCAGATAGGAGGTTCCAGATAAGGTCAAAAAATACATACTCAGATCTTCACCAAACTTTGCAGGGATACTTTGCATGTCAAGACACGTGGAAAAAACGTACAAAACAAGAGATTGGAGACATCAAGATTTTCGACGAATTTTTTAAGAATTTTCAAATTTTCAGATGGGAGGTTCCAGATCAGGTCCAAAACGACATACTCAGATCTTCATCAAACTTTGCATAGATACATTGGATGTCAAGACACGTGGAAAAAACATACAAAACATAGGATTGGTGACATCAAGATTTTGGACAAATTTTCTCCGAATTTTCAAATTTTCAGAAATGCGGTTCCAGATAAGGTCAAAAACTACATACTCAGATCTTCACCAAACTTTGCAGGGATACATTGGATGTCAAGACACGTGGAAAAAACGTAGAAAACAAGAGATTGGAGACATCAAGATTTTGGAGGAATTTTTTAAGAATTTTCAAATTTTCAGAAAGGATGTTCCAGATAAGGTCAAAAACGACATACTCAGATCTTCACCAAACTTTGCAGGGATACATTGGATGTCAAGACACGTGGAAAAAACATACAAAACATAGGATTGGGGACATCAAGATTTTGGTCAAATTTTTTAAGAATTTACAAATTTTCAGATAGGAGGTTCCATATAAGGTCAAAAACGACATACTCAGATCTTCACCAAACTCTGCAGGGATACATTGGATGTCAAGACACGTGGAAAAAACATACAAAACATAGGATTGGGGACATCAAGATTTTGGTCAAATTTTTTAAGAATTTTCAAATTTTCATATAGGAGGTTCCATATAATGTCAAAAACTACATACTCAGATCTTCACCAAACTTTGCAGGGATACTTTGCATGTCAAGACACGTGGAAAAAACGTACAAAACAAGAGATTGGAGACATCAAGATTTTCGACGAATTTTTTAAGAATTTTCAAATTTTCAGATGGGAGGTTCCAGATAAGATCAAAAACGACATACTCAGATCTTCATCAAACTTTGCATGGATACATTGGATGTCAAGACACGTGGAAAAAACATACAAAACATAGGATTGGTGACATCAAGATTTTGGACGAATTTTTTAAGAATTTTCAGAAAGGAGATTCCATATAAGGTCAAAAACTACATACTCAGATCTTCACCAAACTTTGCATGGATACATTGGATGTCAAGACACGTGGAAAAAACATACAAAACATAGGATTGGGGACATCAAGATTTTGGCCGAATTTTTTAAGAATTTTCAAATTTTCAGATAGGAGGTTCCATATAAGGTCAAAAACTACATACTCAGATCTTCACCAAACTTTGCAGGAATACATTGGATGTCAAGACACGTGGAAAAAACATACAAGACATAGGATTGGGGACATCAAGATTTTGGACGAATTTTTTAAGAATTTTCAAATTTTCAGAAAGGAGGTTCCATATAAGGTCAAAAACTACAGACTCAGATCTTCACCAAACTTTGCAGGGATACATTGGATGTCAAGACACGTGGAAAAAACGTACAAAACAAGAGATTGGAGACATCAAGAATTTGGACGAATTTTTTAAGAATTTTCAAATTTTCAGAAAGGAGGGTCCAGATAAGGTCAAAAACTACATACTCAGATCTTCATCAAACTTTGCAGGGATACATTGGATGTCAAGACACGTGGAAAAAACGTACAAAACAAGAGATTGGAGACATCAAGATTTTTGGACGAATTTTTTAAGAATTTTCAAATTTTCAGAAAGGATGTTCCAGATAAGGTCAAAAACGACATACTCAGATCTTCACCAAACTTTTCAGGGATACATTGGATGTCAAGACATGTGGAAAAAACATACAAAACATAGGATTGGGGACATCAAGATTTTGGTCAAATTTTTTAAGAATTTTCAAATTTTCAGATAGGAGGTTCCATATAAGGTCAAAAACTACATACTCAGATCTTCACCAAACATTGCAGGGATACATTGGATGTCAATACACGTGGAAAAAAACGTACAAAACAAGAGATTGGGGTCATCTAGATTTTGGACGGATTTTTTAGGAATTTTCAAATTTTCAGATGGGAGGTTCCAGATAAGGTAAAAAACTACATACTCAGATCTTCACCAAACTTTGCAGGGATACATTGGATCCCAAGACACGTGGAAAAAACGTACAAAACAAGAGATTGGAGACATCAAGATTTTAGACGAATTTTTTAAGAATTTTCAAATTTTCAGATAGGAGGTTCCATATAAGGTCAAAAACTACATACTCAGAACTTCACCAAACTTTGCATGGATACATTGGATGTCAAGACACGTGGAAAAAACGTACAAAACAAGAGATTGGAGACATCAAGATTTTGGACGAATTTTCTCCGAATTTTCAAATTTTCAGAAAGGAGGTTCCATATAAGGTCAAAACTACATACTCAGATCTTCACCAAACTTTGCAGGGATACAATGGATGTCAAGACACGTGGAAAAAACGTACAAAACAAGAGATTGGAGACATCAAGATTTCGGACGAATTTTTGAAGAATTTTCAAATTTTCAGATAGGAGGTTCCAGATAAGGTCAAAAACTACATACTCAGATCTTCACCAAACGTTGCAGGGATACTTTGCATGTCAAGACACGTGGAAAAAACATACAAAACAAGAGATATGAGACATCAAGATTTTCGACGAATTTTTTAAGAATTTTCAAATTTTCAGATGTGAGGTTCCAGATAAGGTCAAAAACGACATACTCAGATCTTCACCAAACTCTGCAGGGATACATTGGATGTCAAGACACGTGGAAAAAACATACAAAACATAGGATTGGTGACATCAAGATTTTGGACGAATTTTTTAAGAATTTTCAAATTTTCAGAAAGGAGTTTCCATATAAGGTCAAAAACTACATACTCAGATCTTCACCAAACTTTGCAGGGATACATTGGATTTCAAGACACGTGGAAAAAACGTACAAAACAAGAGATTGGAGACATCAAGTATTTGGACGAATTTTTTAAGAATTTTCAAATTTTCAGATAGGAGGTTCCATATAAGGTCAAAAACTACATACTCAGATCTTCACCAAACTTTGCAGGGATACATTGGATGTCAAGACACGTGGAAAAAACGTACAAAACAAGAGATTGGGGTCATCAAGATTTTGGACGGATTTTTTAGGAATTTTCAAATTTTCAGATGGGAGGTTCCAGATAAGGTCAAAAACTACATACTCAGATCTTCACCAAACTTTGCAGTTATACATGGGATGTCAAGACACGTGGAAAAACGTACAAAACAAGAGATTTGAGACATCAAGATTTTAGACGAATTTTTTAAGAATTTTCAAATTTTCAGATAGGAGGTTCCACATAAGGTCAAAAACTACATACTCAGATCTTCACCAAACTATGCAGGGATACATTGGATGTCAAGACACGTGGAGAAAACGTACAAAACAAGAGATTGGAGACATCAAGATTTTGGACGAATTTTTTAAGAATTTTCAAATTTTCAGATAGGAGGTTCCAGATAAGGTAAAAAACTACATACTCAGATCTTCACCAAACTTTGCAGGGATACATTGGATGTCAAGACACGTGGAAAAAACGTACAAAACAAGAGATTGGAGACATCAAGATTTTTGACGAATTTTTGAGGAATTTTCAAATTTTCAGAAATGAGGTTCCAGATAAGGTCAAAAACTACATACTCAGATCTTCACCAAACTTTGCAGGGATACATTGGATGTCAAGACACGTGGACAAAACATACAAAACATAGGATTGGTGACATCAAGATTTTGGTCGAATTTTTTAAGAATTTTCAAATTTTCAGATAGGAGGTTCCATATAAGGTCAAAAACTACATACTCAGATCTTCACCAAACTATGCAGGGATACATTGGATGTCAAGACACGCGGAAAAAACGTACAAAACAAGAGATTGGAGACATCAAGATTTTGGACGAATTTTTTAAGAATTTTCAAATTTTCAGATAGGAGGTTCCAGATAAGGTCAAAAACTACATACTCAGATCTTCACCAAACTTTGCAGGGATACATTGGATGTCAAGACACGTGGAAAAAACGTACAAAACAAGAGATTGGAGACATCAAGATTTTGGACGAGATTTTGAGGAATTTTCAAATTTTCAGAAATGAGGTTCCAGATAAGGTCAAAAACTACATACTCAGATCTTCACCAAACTTTGCAGGGATACATTGGATGTCAAGACACGTGGAAAAAACGTACCAAACAAGAGATTGGGGTCATCAAGATTTTGGACGGATTTTTTAGGAATTTTCAAATTTTCAGATAGGAGGTTCCATATAAGGTCAAAAACTACATACTCAGATCTTCACCAAACTTTGCAGGGATACATTGGATGTCAAGACACGTGGAAAAAACGTACATAACAAGATATTGGAGACATCAAGATTTTGGACGAAT
The DNA here is from genome assembly GCF_977018435.1 of Lepisma saccharinum. NCBI lineage: Eukaryota > Metazoa > Arthropoda > Insecta > Zygentoma > Lepismatidae > Lepisma > Lepisma saccharinum. The sequence continues at coordinate 688,832 of NW_028142970.1, read as the reverse complement.
TTTTTAAGAATTTTCAAATTTTCAGAAAGGATGTTCCAGATAAGGTCAAAAACTACATACTCAGATCTTCACCAAACTTTGCAGGGATACATTGGATGTCAAGACACGTGGAAAAAACGTACAAAACAAGAGATTGGAGACATCAAGATTTTGGACGAATTTTTTAAGAATTTTCAAATTTTCAGATAGGAGGTTCCAGATAAGGTCAAAAACTACATACTCAGATCTTCATCAAACTTTGCAGGGATACATTGGATGTCAAGACACGTGGAAAAAACGTACAAAACAAGAGATTGGAGACATCAAGATTTTGGACGAATTTTTTAAGAATTTTCAAATTTTCAGAAATGAGGTTCCAGATAAGGCCAAAAACTACATACTCAGATCTTCACCAAACTTTGCAGGGATACATTGGATGTCAAGACACGTGGGAAAAACGTACAAAACAAGAGATTGGAGACATCAAGATTTTGGACGAATTTTTTAACAATATTCAAATTTTCAGATAGGAGGTTCAAGATAAGGTCAAAAACTACATACTCAGATCTTCACCAAACTTTGCAGGGATACATTGGATGTCAAGACACGTGAAAAAAACGTACAAAACAAGAGATTGGGGTCATCAAGATTTTGGACGGATTCTTTAGGAATTTTCAAATTTTCAGATGGGAGGTTCCAGATAAAGTCAAAAACTACATACTCAGATCTTCACCAAACTTTGCAGGGATACATTGGATATCAAGACACGTGGAAAAAACGTACAAAACAAGAGATTGGAGACATCAAGATTTTGGACGAATTTTTTAAGAATTTTCAAATTTTCAGAAAGGATGTTCCAGATAAGGTCAAAAACAACATACTCAGATCTTCACCAAACTCTGCAGGGATACATTGGATGTCAAGATACGTGGAAAAAACATACAAAACATAGGATTGGGGACATCAAGATTGTGGTCAAATTTTTTAAGAATTTTCAAATTTTCAGATAGGAGGTTCCATATAAGGTCAAAAACTACATACTCAGATCTTCACCAAACATTGCAGGGATACATTGGATGTCAAGACACGTGGAAAAAACGTACAAAACAAGAGATTGGAGACATCAAGATTTTGGACGAATTTTTTTAAGAATTTTCAAATTTTCAGATAGGAGGTTCCAGATAAGGTCAAAAACTACATACTCAGATCTTCACCAAACTTTGCAGGGATACTTTGCATGTCAAGACACGTGGAAAAAACGTACAAAACAAGAGATTGGAGACATCAAGATTTTCGACGAATTTTTTAAGAATTTTCAAATTTTCTGAAAGGAGGTTCCATATAAGGTCAAAAACTACATACTCAGATCTTCACCAAACATTGCAGGGTTACATTGGATGTCAAGACACGTGGAAAAAACGTACAAAACAAGAGATTGGAGACATCAAGATTTTGGACGATTTTTTTAAGAATTTTCAAATTTTCAGATAGGAGGTTCCAGATAAGGTCAAAAACTACATACTCCGAACTTCACCAAACATTGCAGGGATACTTTGCATGTCAAGACACGTGGAAAAAACGTACAAAACAAGAGATTGGAGACATCAAGATTTTCGATGAATTTTTTAAGAATTTTCAAATTTTCAGAAAGGAGGTTCCATATAAGGTCAGAAACTACATACTCAGATCTTCACCAAACTTTGCAGGGATACATTGGATGTCAAGACACGTGGAAAAAACGTACAAAACAAGAGATTGGAGACATCAAGATTTTGGACGAATTTTTTAAGAATTTTCAAATTTTCAGAAAGGAGGTTCCATATAAGGTCAAAAACTACATACTCAGATCTTCACCAAACTTTGCAGGGATACATTGGATGTCAAGACACGTGGAAAAAACGTACAAAACAAGAGATTGGAGACATCAAGATTTTGGACGAATTTTTTAAGAATTTTCAAATTTTCAGAAAGGATGTTCCAGATAAGGTCAAAAACGACATACTCAGATCTTCACCAAACTTTGCAGGGATACATTGGATGTCAAGACACGTGGAAAAAACATACAAATCATAGGATTGGGGACATCAAGATTTTGGTCAAATTTTTTAAGAATTTTCAAATTTTCAGATAGGAGGTTCCATATAAGGTCAAAAACTACATACTCAGATCTTCACCAAACATTGCAGGGATACATTGGATGTCAAGACACGTGGAAAAAACGTACAAAACAAGAGATTGGAGACATCAAGATTTTGGACGAATTTTTTAAATATTTTCAAATTTTCAGATAGGAGGTTCCAGATAAGGTCAAAAACTACATACTCAGATCTTCACCAAACTTTGCAGGGATACATTGGATGTCAAGACACGTGGAAAAAACATACAAAACATAGGATTGGGGATATCAAGATTTTGGTCAATTTTTTTAAGAATTTTCAAATTTTCAGATAGGAGGTTCCATATAAGGTCCAAAACTACATACTCAGATCTTCACCAAACTTTGCAGGGATACATTGGATGTCAAGACACGTGGAAAAAACATACAAAACATAGGATTGGTGACATCAAGATTTTGGACGAATTTTTTAAGAATTTTCAGAAAGGAGATTCCATATAAGGTCAAAAACTACATACTCAGATCTTCACCAAACTTTGCATGGATACATTGGATGTCAAGACACGTGGAAAAAACATACAAAACATAGGATTGGGGACATCAAGATTTTGGCCGAATTTTTTAAGAATTTTCAAATTTTCAGATAGGAGGTTCCATATAAGGTCAAAAACTACATACTCAGATCTTCACCAAACTTTGCAGGAATACATTGGATGTCAAGACACGTGGAAAAAACATACAAGACATAGGATTGGGGACATCAAGATTTTGGACGAATTTTTTAAGAATTTTCAAATTTTCAGAAAGGAGGTTCCATATAAGGTCAAAAACTACATACTCAGATCTTCACCAAACTTTGCAGGGATACATTGGATGTCAAGACACGTGGAAAAAACGTACAAAACAAGAGATTGGAGACATCAAGAATTTGGACGAATTTTTTAAGAATTTTCAAATTTTCAGAAAGGAGGGTCCAGATAAGGTCAAAAACTACATACTCAGATCTTCATCAAACTTTGCAGGGATACATTGGATGTCAAGACACGTGGAAAAAACGTACAAAACAAGAGATTGGAGACATCAAGATTTTTGGACGAATTTTTTAAGAATTTTCAAATTTTCAGAAAGGATGTTCCAGATAAGGTCAAAAACGACATACTCAGATCTTCACCAAACTTTTCAGGGATACATTGGATGTCAAGACATGTGGAAAAAGCATACAAAACATAGGATTGGGGACATCAAGATTTTGGTCAAATTTTTTAAGAATTTTCAAATTTTCAGATAGGAGGTTCCATATAAGGTCAAAAACTACATACTCAGATCTTCACCAAACATTGCAGGGATACATTGGATGTCAATACACGTGGAAAAAAACGTACAAAACAAGAGATTGGGGTCATCTAGATTTTGGACGGATTTTTTAGGAATTTTCAAATTTTCAGATGGGAGGTTCCAGATAAGGTAAAAAACTACATACTCAGATCTTCACCAAACTTTGCAGGGATACATTGGATCCCAAGACACGTGGAAAAAACGTACAAAACAAGAGATTGGAGACATCAAGATTTTAGACGAATTTTTTAAGAATTTTCAAATTTTCAGATAGGAGGTTCCATATAAGGTCAAAAACTACATACTCAGAACTTCACCAAACTTTGCATGGATACATTGGATGTCAAGACACGTGGAAAAAACGTACAAAACAAGAGATTGGAGACATCAAGATTTTGGACGAATTTTTTAAGAATTTTCAAATTTTCAGAAAGGAGGTTCCATATAAGGTCAAAACTACATACTCAGATCTTCACCAAACTTTGCAGGGATACAATGGATGTCAAGACACGTGGAAAAAACGTACAAAACAAGAGATTGAGGTCATCAAGATTTTGGACGGATTTTTTAGGAATTTTCAAATTTTCAGATAGGAGGTTCCAGATAAGGTCAAAAACTACATACTCAGATCTTCACCAAACTTTGCAGGGATACATTGGATGTCAAGACACGTGGAAAAAACGTACAAAACAAGAGATTGGAGACATCAAGATTTTGGACGAATTTTTTTTGAATTTTTTTCAAATTTTGAGATAGGAGGTTCCATATAAGGTCAAAAACTACATACTCAGATCTTCATCAAACTTTGCATGGATACATTGGATGTCAAGACACGTGGAAAAAACGTACAAAACAAGAGATTGGAGACATCAAGATTTCGGACGAATTTTTGAAGAATTTTCAAATTTTCAGATAGGAGGTTCCAGATAAGGTCAAAAACTACATACTCAGATCTTCACCAAACGTTGCAGGGATACTTTGCATGTCAAGACACGTGGAAAAAGCATACAAAACAAGAGATATGAGACATCAAGATGTTCGACTAATTTTTTAAGAATTTTCAAATTTTCAGATGTGAGGTTCCAGATAAGGTCAAAAACGACATACTCAGATCTTCACCAAACTCTGCAGGGATACATTGGATGTCAAGACACGTGGAAAAAACATACAAAACATAGGATTGGTGACATCAAGATTTTGGACGAATTTTTTAAGAATTTTCAAATTTTCAGAAAGGAGTTTCCATATAAGGTCAAAAACTACATACTCAGATCTTCACCAAACTTTGCAGGGATACATTGGATTTCAAGACACGTGGAAAAAACGTACAAAACAAGAGATTGGAGACATCAAGTATTTGGACGAATTTTTTAAGAATTTTCAAATTTTCAGATAGGAGGTTCCATATAAGGTCAAAAACTACATACTCAGATCTTCACCAAACTTTGCAGGGATACATTGGATGTCAAGACACGTGGAAAAAACGTACAAAACAAGAGATTGGGGTCATCAAGATTTTGGACGGATTTTTTAGGAATTTTCAAATTTTCAGATGGGAGGTTCCAGATAAGGTCAAAAACTACATACTCAGATCTTCACCAAACTTTGCAGTTATACATGGGATGTCAAGACACGTGGAAAAACGTACAAAACAAGAGATTTGAGACATCAAGATTTTAGACGAATTTTTTAAGAATTTTCAAATTTTCAGATAGGAGGTTCCACATAAGGTCAAAAACTACATACTCAGATCTTCACCAAACTATGCAGGGATACATTGGATGTCAAGACACGTGGAGAAAACGTACAAAACAAGAGATTGGAGACATCAAGATTTTGGACGAATTTTTTAAGAATTTTCAAATTTTCAGATAGGAGGTTCCAGATAAGGTAAAAAACTACATACTCAGATCTTCACCAAACTTTGCAGGGATACATTGGATGTCAAGACACGTGGAAAAAACGTACAAAACAAGAGATTGGAGACATCAAGATTTTTGACGAATTTTTGAGGAATTTTCAAATTTTCAGAAATGAGGTTCCAGATAAGGTCAAAAACTACATACTCAGATCTTCACCAAACTTTGCAGGGATACATTGGATGTCAAGACACGTGGACAAAACATACAAAACATAGGATTGGGGACATCAAGATTTTGGTCGAATTTTTTAAGAATTTTCAAATTTTCAGATAGGAGGTTCCATATAAGGTCAAAAACTACATACTCAGATCTTCACCAAACTATGCAGGGATACATTGGATGTCAAGACACGCGGAAAAAACGTACAAAACAAGAGATTGGAGACATCAAGATTTTGGACGAATTTTTTAAGAATTTTCAAATTTTCAGATAGGAGGTTCCAGATAAGGTCAAAAACTACATACTCAGATCTTCACCAAACTTTGCAGGAATACATTGGATGTCAAGACACGTGGAAAAAACGTACAAAACAAGAGATTGGAGACATCAAGATTTTGGACGAGATTTTGAGGAATTTTCAAATTTTCAGAAATGAGGTTCCAGATAAGGTCAAAAACTACATACTCAGATCTTCACCAAACTTTGCAGGGATACATTGGATGTCAAGACACGTGGAAAAAACGTACCAAACAAGAGATTGGGGTCATCAAGATTTTGGACGGATTTTTTAGGAATTTTCAAATTTTCAGATAGGAGGTTCCATATAAGGTCAAAAACTACATACTCAGATCTTCACCAAACTTTGCAGGGATACATTGGATGTCAAGACACGTGGAAAAAACGTACATAACAAGATATTGGAGACATCAAGATTTTGGACGAATTTTTTAAGAATTTTCAAATTTTCAGAAAGGATGTTCCAGATAAGGTCAAAAACTACATACTCAGATCTTCACCAAACTTTGCAGGGATACATTGGATGTCAAGACACGTGGAAAAAACGTACAAAACAAGAGATTGGAGACATCAAGATTTTGGACGAATTTTTTAAGAATTTTCAAATTTTCAGATAGGAGGTTCCAGATAAGGTCAAAAACTACATACTCAGATCTTCATCAAACTTTGCAGGGATACATTGGATGTCAAGACACGTGGAAAAAACGTACAAAACAAGAGATTGGAGACATCAAGATTTTGGACGAATTTTTTAAGAATTTTCAAATTTTCAGAAATGAGGTTCCAGATAAGGCCAAAAACTACATACTCAGATCTTCACCAAACTTTGCAGGGATACATTGGATGTCAAGACACGTGGGAAAAACGTACAAAACAAGAGATTGGAGACATCAAGATTTTGGACGAATTTTTTAACAATATTCAAATTTTCAGATAGGAGGTTCAAGATAAGGTCAAAAACTACATACTCAGATCTTCACCAAACTTTGCAGGGATACATTGGATGTCAAGACACGTGAAAAAAACGTACAAAACAAGAGATTGGGGTCATCAAGATTTTGGACGGATTCTTTAGGAATTTTCAAATTTTCAGATGGGAGGTTCCAGATAAAGTCAAAAACTACATACTCAGATCTTCACCAAACTTTGCAGGGATACATTGGATATCAAGACACGTGGAAAAAACGTACAAAACAAGAGATTGGAGACATCAAGATTTTGGACGAATTTTTTAAGAATTTTCAAATTTTCAGAAAGGATGTTCCAGATAAGGTCAAAAACAACATACTCAGATCTTCACCAAACTCTGCAGGGATACATTGGATGTCAAGATACGTGGAAAAAACATACAAAACATAGGATTGGGGACATCAAGATTGTGGTCAAATTTTTTAAGAATTTTCAAATTTTCAGATAGGAGGTTCCATATAAGGTCAAAAACTACATACTCAGATCTTCACCAAACATTGCAGGGATACATTGGATGTCAAGACACGTGGAAAAAACGTACAAAACAAGAGATTGGAGACATCAAGATTTTGGACGAATTTTTTTAAGAATTTTCAAATTTTCAGATAGGAGGTTCCAGATAAGGTCAAAAACTACATACTCAGATCTTCACCAAACTTTGCAGGGATACTTTGCATGTCAAGACACGTGGAAAAAACGTACAAAACAAGAGATTGGAGACATCAAGATTTTCGACGAATTTTTTAAGAATTTTCAAATTTTCTGAAAGGAGGTTCCATATAAGGTCAAAAACTACATACTCAGATCTTCACCAAACATTGCAGGGATACATTGGATGTCAAGACACGTGGAAAAAACGTACAAAACAAGAGATTGGAGACATCAAGATTTTGGACGATTTTTTTAAGAATTTTCAAATTTTCAGATAGGAGGTTCCAGATAAGGTCAAAAACTACATACTCCGAACTTCACCAAACATTGCAGGGATACTTTGCATGTCAAGACACGTGGAAAAAACGTACAAAACAAGAGATTGGAGACATCAAGATTTTCGATGAATTTTTTAAGAATTTTCAAATTTTCAGAAAGGAGGTTCCATATAAGGTCAGAAACTACATACTCAGATCTTCACCAAACTTTGCAGGGATACATTGGATGTCAAGACACGTGGAAAAAACGTACAAAACAAGAGATTGGAGACATCAAGATTTTGGACGAATTTTTTAAGAATTTTCAAATTTTCAGAAAGGAGGTTCCATATAAGGTCAAAAACTACATACTCAGATCTTCACCAAACTTTGCAGGGATACATTGGATGTCAAGACACGTGGAAAAAACGTACAAAACAAGAGATTGGAGACATCAAGATTTTGGACGAATTTTTTAAGAATTTTCAAATTTTCAGAAAGGATGTTCCAGATAAGGTCAAAAACGACATACTCAGATCTTCACCAAACTTTGCAGGGATACATTGGATGTCAAGACACGTGGAAAAAACATACAAAACATAGGATTGGGGACATCAAGATTTTGGTCAAATTTTTTAAGAATTTTCAAATTTTCAGATAGGAGGTTCCATATAAGGTCAAAAACTACATACTCAGATCTTCACCAAACATTGCAGGGATACATTGGATGTCAAGACACGTGGAAAAAACGTACAAAACAAGAGATTGGAGACATCAAGATTTTGGACGAATTTTTTAAATATTTTCAAATTTTCAGATAGGAGGTTCCAGATAAGGTCAAAAACTACATACTCAGATCTTCACCAAACTTTGCAGGGATACATTGGATGTCAAGACACGTGGAAAAAACATACAAAACATAGGATTGGGGATATCAAGATTTTGGTCAATTTTTTTAAGAATTTTCAAATTTTCAGATAGGAGGTTCCATATAAGGTCCAAAACTACATACTCAGATCTTCACCAAACTTTGCAGGGATACATTGGATGTCAAGACACGTGGAAAAAACGTACAAAACAAGAGATTGGAGACATCAAGATTTTGGACGAATTTTTGAGGAATTTTCAAATTTTCAGAAATGAGGTTCCAGATAAGGTCAAAAACTACATACTCAGATCTTCACCAAACTTTGCAGGGATACATTGGATGTCAAGACACGTGGACAAAACATACAAAACATAGGATTGGGGACATCAAGATTTTGGTCGAATTTTTTAAGAATTTTCAAATTTTCAGATAGGAGGTTCCATATAAGGTCAAAAACTACATACTCAGATCTTCACCAAACTATGCAGGGATACATTGGATGTCAAGACACGCGGAAAAAACGTACAAAACAAGAGATGGGAGACATCAAGATTTTGGTCGAATTTTTTAAGAATTTTCAAATTTTCAGATAGGAGGTTCCAGATAAGGTCAAAAACTACATACTCAGATCTTCACCAAACTTTGCAGGGATACATTGGATGTCAAGACACGTGGAAAAAACGTACAAAACAAGAGATTGGAGACATCAAGATTTTGGACGAGATTTTGAGGAATTTTCAAATTTTCAGAAATGAGGTTCCAGATAAGGTCAAAAACTACATACTCAGATCTTCACCAAACTTTGCAGGGATACATTGGATGTCAAGACACGTGGAAAAAACGAACCAAACAAGAGATTGGGGTCATCAAGATTTTGGACGGATTTTTTAGGAATTTTCAAATTTTCAGATGGGAGGTTCCATATAAGGTCAAAAACTACATACTCAGATCTTCACCAAACTTTGCAGGGATACATTGGATGTCAAGACACGTGGTAAAAACGTACATAACAAGATATTGGAGACATCAAGATTTTGGACGAATTTTTTTAAGAATTTTCAAATTTTCAGAAAGGATGTTCCAGATAAGGTCAAAAACTACATACTCAGATCTTCACCAAACTTTGCAGGGATACATTGGATGTCAAGACACGTGGAAAAAACGTACAAAACAAGAGATTGGAGACATCAAGATTTTTAACGAATTTTTTAAGAATTTTCAAATTTTCAGATAGGAGGTTCCAGATAAGGTCAAAAACTACATACTCAGATCTTCATCAAACTTTGCAGGGATACATTGGATGTCAAGACACGTGGAAAAAACGTACAAAACAAGAGATTGGAGACATCAAGATTTTGGAAGAATTTTTTAAGAATTTTCAAATTTTCAGAAATGAGGTTCCAGATAAGGCCAAAAACTACATACTCAGATCTTCACCAAACTTTGCAGGGATACATTGGATGTCAAGACACGTGGGAAAAACGTACAAAACAAGAGATTGGAGACATCAAGATTTTGGACGAATTTTTTAACAATATTCAAATTTTCAGATAGGAGGTTCAAGATAAGGTCAAAAACTACATACTCAGATCTTCACCAAACTTTGCAGGGATACATTGGATGTCAAGACTCGTGAAAAAAACGTACAAAACAAGAGATTGGGGTCATCAAGATTTTGGACGGATTCTTTAGGAATTTTCAAATTTTCAGATGGGAGGTTCCAGATAAAGTCAAAAACTACATACTCAGATCTTCACCAAACTTTGCAGGGATACATTGGATATCAAGACACGTGGAAAAAACGTACAAAACAAGAGATTGGAGACATCAAGATTTTGGACGAATTTTTTAAGAATTTTCAAATTTTCAGATAGGATGTTCCAGATAAGGTCAAAAACAACATACTCAGATCTTCACCAAACTCTGCAGGGATACATTGGATGTCAAGATACGTGGAAAAAACATACAAAACATAGGATTGGGGACATCAAGATTGTGGTCAAATTTTTTAAGAATTTTCAAATTTTCAGATAGGAGGTTCCATATAAGGTCAAAAACTACATACTCAGATCTTCACCAAACATTGCAGGGATACATTGGATGTCAAGACACGTGGAAAAAACGTACAAAACAAGAGATTGGAGACATCAAGATTTTGGACGAATTTTTTTAAGAATTTTCAAATTTTCAGATAGGAGGTTCCAGATAAGGTCAAAAACTACATACTCAGATCTTCACCAAACTTTGCAGGGATACTTTGCATGTCAAGACACGTGGAAAAAACGTACAAAACAAGAGATTGGAGACATCAAGATTTTCGACGAATTTTTTAAGAATTTTCAAATTTTCTGAAAGGAGGTTCCATATAAGGTCAAAAACTACATACTCAGATCTTCACCAAACATTGCAGGGATACATTGGATGTCAAGACACGTGGAAAAAACGTACAAAACAAGAGATTGGAGACATCAAGATTTTGGACGATTTTTTTAAGAATTTTCAAATTTTCAGATAGGAGGTTCCAGATAAGGTCAAAAACTACATACTCCGATCTTCACCAAACATTGCAGGGATACTTTGCATGTCAAGACACGTGGAAAAAACGTACAAAACAAGAGATTGGAGACATCAAGATTTTCGATGAATTTTTTAAGAATTTTCAAATTTTCAGAAAGGAGGTTCCATATAAGGTCAGAAACTACATACTCAGATCTTCACCAAACTTTGCAGGGATACATTGGATGTCAAGACACGTGGAAAAAACGTACAAAACAAGAGATTGGAGACATCAAGATTTTGGACGAATTTTTTAAGAATTTTCAAATTTTCAGAAAGGAGGTTCCATATAAGGTCAAAAACTACATACTCAGATCTTCACCAAACTTTGCAGGGATACATTGGATGTCAAGACACGTGGAAAAAACGTACAAAACAAGAGATTGGAGACATCAAGATTTTGGACGAATTTTTTAAGAATTTTCAAATTTTCAGAGAGGATGTTCCAGATAAGGTCAAAAACGACATACTCAGATCTTCACCAAACTTTGCAGGGATACATTGGATGTCAAGACACGTGGAAAAAACATACAAAACATAGGATTGGGGACATCAAGATTTTGGTCAAATTTTTTAAGAATTTTCAAATTTTCAGATAGGAGGTTCCATATAAGGTCAAAAACTACATACTCAGATCTTCACCAAACATTGCAGGGATACATTGGATGTCAAGACACGTGGAAAAAACGTACAAAACAACAGATTGGAGACATCAAGATTTTGGACGAATTTTTTAAATATTTTCAAATTTTCAGATAGGAGGTTCCAGATAAGGTCAAAAACTACATACTCAGATCTTCACCAAACTTTGCAGGGATACATTGGATGTCAAGACACGTGAAAAAAACATACAAAACATAGGATTGGGGATATCAAGATTTTCGTCAATTTTTTTAAGAATTTTCAAATTTTCAGATAGGAGGTTCCATATAAGGTCCAAAACTACATACTCAGATCTTCACCAAACATTGCAGGGATACATTGGATGTCAAGACACGTGGAAAAAACGTACAAAACAATAGATTGGAGACATCAAGATTTTGGACGAATTTTTGAAGAATTTTCAAATTTTCAGATAGGAGGTTCCAGATAAGGTCAAAAACTACATACTCAGATCTTCACCAAACGTTGCAGGGATACTTTGCATGTCAAGACACGTGGAAAAAACGTACAAAGCAAGAGATTGGAGACATCAAGTTTTTCGACGAATTTTTGAAGAATTTTCAAATTTTCAGATGGGAGGTTCCAGATAAGGTCAAAAACGACATACTCAGTTCTTCACCAAACTTTGCATGGATACATTGGATGTCAAGACACGTGGAAAAAACATACAAAACATAGGATTGGGGACATCAAGATTTTGGACGAATTTTTTAAGAATTTTCAAATTTTCAGAAAGGAGGTTCCATATAAGGTCAAAAACTACATACTCAGATCTTCACCAAACTTTGCAGGGATACATTGGATGTCAAGACACGTGGAAAAAACGTACAAAACAAGAGATTGGAGACATCAAGATTTTGGACGAATTTTTTAAGAATTTTCAAATTTTCAGAAAGGATGTTCCAGATAAGGTCAAAAACGACATACTCAGATCTTCACCAAACTTTGCAGTGATACATTGGATGTCAAGACACGTGGAAAAAACGTAAAAAACAAGAGATTGGAGACATCAAGATTTTGGACGAATTTTTTAAGAATTTTCAAATTTTCAGATAGGAGGTTCCAGATAAGGTCAAAAACTACATACTCAGATCTTCACCAAACTTTGCAATATACATTGGATGTCAAGACACGTGGAAAAAACGTACAAAACAAGAGATTGGAGACATCAAGATTTTGGACGAATTTTTGAGGAATTTTCAAATTTTCAGGAATGAGGTTCCAGATAAGGTCAAAAACTACATACTCAGATCTTCACCAAACTTTGCAGGGATACATTGGATGTCAAGACACGTGGGAAAAACGTACAAAACAAGAGATTGGAGACTTCAAGATTTTGGACGAATTTTTTAACAATTTTCAAATTTTCAGATAGGAGGTTCCAGATAAGGTCAAAAACTACATACTCAGATCTTTACCAAACTTTGCAGGGATACATTGGATGTCAAGACACGTGGAAAAAACGTACAAAACAAGAGATTGGGGTCATCAAGATTTTGGACGGATTTTTTAGGAATTTTCAAATTTTCAGATGGGAGGTTCCAGATAAGGTCAAAAACTACATACTCAGATCTTCAATAAACTTTGCAGGGATACTTTGGATATCAAGACACGTGGAAAAAACGTACAAAACATAGGATTGGGGACATCAAGATTTTGGACGATTTTTTTAAGAATTTTCAAATTTTCAGAAAGGATGTTCCAGATAAGGTCAAAAACGACATACTCAGATCTTCACCAAACTCTGCAGGGATACATTGGATGTCAAGACACGTGGAAAAAACATACAAAACATAGGATTGGGGACGTCAAGTTTTTGGTCAATTTTTTTAAGAATTTTCAAATTTTCAGATAGGAGGTTCCATATAAGGTCAAAAACTACATACTCAGATCTTCACCAAACATTGCAGGGATACATTGGATGTCAAGACTCGTGGAAAAAACGTACAAAACAAGAGATTGGAGACATCAAGATTTTGGACGAATTTTTTAAGAATTTTCAAATTTTCAGATAGGAGGTTGCAGATAAGGTCAAAAACTACATACTCAGATCTTCACCAAACTTTGCAGGGATACTTTGCATGTCAAGACACATGGAAAAAACGTACAAAACAAGAGATTGGAGACATCAAGATTTTCGACGAATTTTTTAAGAATTTTCAAATTTTCAGATGGGAGGTTCCAGATAAGGTCAAAAACGACATACTCAGATCTTCTCCAAACTTTGCATGGATACATTGGATGTCAAGACACGTGGAAAAAACATACAAAACATAGGATTGGGGACATCAAGATTTTGGACGAATTTTTTAAGAATTTTCAAATTTTCAGAAAGGAGGTTCCATATAAGGTCAAAAACTACATACTCAGATCTTCACCAAACTTTGCAGGGATACATTGGATGTCAAGACACGTGGAAAAAACGTACAAAACAAGAGATTGGAGACATCAAGATTTTGGACGAATTTTTTAAGAATTTTCAAATTTTCAGAAAGGAGGTTCCATATAAGGACAAAAACTACATACTCAGATCTTCACCAAACTTTGCAGGGATACATTGGATGTCAAGACACGTGGAAAAAACGTACATAACAAGAGATTGGGTTCATCAAGATTTTGGACGGATTTTTTAGGAATTTTCAAATTTTCAGATGGGAGGTTCCAGATAAGGTCAAAAACTACATACTCAGATCTTCACCAAACTTTGCAGGGATACATTGGATGTCAAGACACGTGGAAAAACGTACAAAACAAGAGATTGGAGACATCAAGATTTTAGACGAATTTTTTAAGAATTTTCAAATTTTCAGATAGGAGGTTCCATATAAGGTCAAAAACTACATACTCAGATCTTCACCAAACTTTGCATGGATACATTGGATGTCAAGACACGTGGAAAAAACATACAAAACATAGGATTGGGGACATCAAGATTTTGGTCGAATTTTTTAAGAATTTTCAAATTTTCAGATAGGAGGTTCCATATAAGGTCAAAAACTACATACTCAGATCTTCACCAAACTTTGCAGGGATACATTGGATGTCAAGACACGTGGAAAAAACATACAAGACATAGGATTGGGGACATCAAGATTTTGGACGAATTTTTTAAGAATTTTCAAATTTTCAGATGGGAGGTTCCAGATAAGGTCAAAAACTACATACTCAGATCTTCACCAAACTTTGCAGGGATACATTGGATGTCAAGACACGTGGAAAAAACGTACAAAACAAGAGATTGGAGACATCAAGATTTTGGTCAAATTTTTTAAGAATTTTCAAATTTTCAGATAGGAGGTTCCATATAAGGTCAAAAACTACATACTCAGATCTTCACCAAACATTGCAGGGATACATTGGATGTCAAAACACGTGGAAAAAACGTACAAAACAAGAGATTGGAGACATCAAGATTTTGGACGAATTTTTTGCAATATTTTAAATAAAATTAACTTTTTTAAATGTTACTTAACAAATTATATATTAGTATATTAACCAATTTCTACAGTCACTATAGTAACGAATAACAAACAAAATAACATCAAAATTGAACAGAGTAGCACAACAGAATTTTCTTCATTCTTTTCAGATTATGCTCACAACTAAATAACAAAATATAATTGTAAAATGTCTTTGAATTAAAGAACTGTTGCAATAGCCTCCTCCTCCGGTTGAAAACCTTGACATCATACTTTGATGTAGAAATACGTATATTTTTCAAACGTAACGTTTTCAATGTATCATCTTCACTTCTTCTTCTACTACTTCTTTGGCAGCAATCTTATTCCTTTCACATCTTCTTTACAGCCATCTTCAGTAGATTTCTGCTTTACTGCAATCTCATTACCATTACTATTTCATAACCATCTTATGTCCATTTAAAAAGGTTTTATTCTTAACGAGTGCACTTCTTCCGTATGTGCAAATGAAGCCCTTCAATAAAAATGCGAACCACATTACATTCAACTTACATTTTATATATATATATTCCTTCTTATCATTCTTCCAGAGAGACACTTTATATAATTCTACCTTTGTTATTCGTGTCAACACTCTTCCTCAATACATTGACATACACCATACTGATGAGAATAGAAGCCAAACATAAGTTCTTACATAAAAGATAATATGATGATCAACAGAACAGAGATAATAAATTCATGCTGGTTTACACATGATAATAAAATACATAATGCAAACAACTGAACTCGTTTTTGCACAAAATTACAACAAATTCAACCCTTATGTACAATTAAAACATAAATCAGTATTTGTTAACAACTCCTTTCTTTTCTCCTCCGAACAATTAAAAGGTTTAATGTTTTCTAGGTTTTGTCTACCTTTTGTTCCCTTTCCATCTAGAGAAACTACAGTCGCACAATTGTTTCTTACTTCTATTACCAAGAATGGGCCAATAAACAAATCATACAATTTGTAGATAGTTTTGTTTAAAGCAGAACTCTTAGCATGATTTTTAATCATGATTAAATCTCCTTTGACAATATTTTTAGTACCAGAGCTTGTTTGAACACCTTTAGAATTTCTTCGATGTTTAAGTTTTTCTTTTAGCTCCAAGTATTTTGCCTTCCAGGATAATTCTTCAATATTCTCAGGCCAATCGACAATATTAGTTATATTATCTTTAACTTGATCGTGTAAAAATAGTTCCGCAGGTGTAAATCCAATAGATTCAGAATATGAATTGTTCAACAATTTGACAACGTTTGTCAAACATTTAGCCCAAGATTTATGATTATCCTTGCAAAATAACCTCAGTAAACGCACAATCTCTTTATTGTAGCGTTCAATTGGATTAGCATGTGGTGAATATGGCGAAGTAAAAATATGCTTGATGTTCTTGGACGTAATAAAACTTCGCCACTCCTTAGATTTAAATTGTGAACCATTATCACTTAATATAATTAGACATGCAGGATAATGATGAAAATACGATTGGTTTAGTTTATTGATAATTTCCATAGATGAAGCTTTACGCAAAGGATAAACCATAATAAACTTACTTGCAAGATCCACTATACTTAGTATATATTGATAACCTTGAGAAGCTGGTAACGGACCAATCAAATCTAATGAAAGGAATTGATGTATTTTAGGAGTTAATATGTGAAGATCTTCTCGTGTGATACGTTGCACTCTCTGCTTTGACTTGGCACATTCAAGACAATTTCTCAGATATAATTTAATGCTGGCTTTCATGTTTGGCCAAAAGAAAAATTTTGAACACTTTCTGAAGGTTTTTGAATAACCAAAATGTCCACATAAATCATGATGATCATACAGTACCTTTTCCACAGCTTTTTTAGGTACAAATATTCTCCAGTGTTCAGACGCAATAGATTTATAGAATAAGATATCTTCATGCATTCTAAAATGTCCTCTGATTTCGAACTTAGAATCTCCTTTGTTTATCGCAATTCTTAACTTTTGACACTGCTCATCGTTCTGTTGAGATTGTACCCAATATTGTGGAGTATCTTGAGATAGGAGATCGATATTTGTATTATTAACGTATAGTTTCGATGTGAATAAATCTCCCTGTGCCCTTGCAGGATATCTGCTTAAGGCATCAGCCACAATATTGGTAGAACCTTGAATATGTTCAACAGTAAAATCAAAACTTTGAAGTTTTAATGCCCAGCGGTTTAGTCTTGGGTTTAAACTTCTAGCCAACTGCAGCCATGAAAGTGACTGATGGTCACAATGAATAACAAATGTTCTTCCACTAAGATAAACACTAAACTTTTCTACTGAAAAGAGGATAGCAAGACATTCAATCTCATGAGTTGAATAAGTTAGTTCTGTACCACGCAATACTCTACTAACATATTGTATTACTAACGTTTCATCTTCATCTGATAACTGCCATAACACTCCTCCAATTCCAACTTTGCTTCCATCAGTGTTAAGATGGAAAATTTTACTAAAATCCGGTTGAGCTAATACATCAGGAGATGTAACTAGCTGTTTCAAATCATTAAAAGCTTGGTGATGATTCTCCTTCCAGTCCCACTTGTTATTTGATTTTAGTAAATCATACAAAGGAGCAGCTATCATTGCAAATTTGTGAACAAATTTTCTCCTCCAATTTACTATTCCTAAAAATTTCCTTAGAGCCTTCTTGTTTTGAGGAACTGGAAAATCCATGATTGCTTGGTTCCTTTCAGGATCAATATGAATGGTTTCTCCAGAAATCACATGGCCTAGGAAAAATGTATTTCAGTTTGGAAGAACTTGCATTTCGACAATTTAATAGACATATTAGCTGTCTTCA
Source organism: Lepisma saccharinum (assembly GCF_977018435.1). Lineage (NCBI taxonomy): Eukaryota > Metazoa > Arthropoda > Insecta > Zygentoma > Lepismatidae > Lepisma > Lepisma saccharinum. The sequence continues at coordinate 670,768 of NW_028142970.1, read as the reverse complement.
GAGTTGATAAAACATAACGTAAATGTTCTAAGTGGTTTTGAATCGATGGAGAGAAAATTAAAATATCATCAATATAAACCATCAGGAAAGAATTTGTATGATTGCCAAATATTTTATGCATTCTATCAACGAACACACTCACGGCACTTTTGATTCCAAAAGGCAAAAAATGGAACTCCATCAAAATACCTCTATAAGAAAATGCCGTAAACTTAAACGACCTTGGTGTCAAAGGAATCTGAAAATAACCGCAACTAAGGTCAATGGATGTGAAGTATTTTGCTCCCTTCAATCTTTGTAGTAATTCCGAGATAGGCTCTACCTGTGTCATCGGAGAAATTACGTGTTGGTTTAATTTACGGAAGTCGACCACTGGTCTCCATAAACCTCCCGCCTTTGGGACTATGTGGAGTGGATTCCTATAGGGAGATGTGCTTTCTTGTATAACGCCCCACTGTTGCCATTTTTGTAACTCTCTTTCCATATCATCCCGTCTAGCATAAGGAACAGGGTAAGTGGGTGCTATTATTGGCACATCAGTATCCAATTGTATATCGTAAGCTTCCACATTTGCTTTGTTAGGTCTGTCAGAAAATAAAACTTGGTATTCGAGAAGAAGATGAAATAACTGATCCAAACAATCAGATGGAAGAGTATTGTTCATGTACGCTGCACGCCGAATATCTTCCTCCGAAGCGATGTCAGATGTTTCTTCAATTTGTGAAGTGGTTGAAATTGGTAATTTGCAAGAACGTACTATTCCCTTCATTGACGGAAGACTTTCTTCAGATTGCACTAAAAACGGAGCAATTATTTCCTGACCTAATGAATTCGAAAGCATGACGGTTGCGTTGGTGTAATTTATAATCGCCTTATATTGCCACAAAAATGGCGAACCCAAAATTAAATCAGCGTGTAACTGTTTGACAATATACAGTCCCATGTGGAAAAACTCATTTGCTATTTGAACTGTTACATATTTGAAACCCATTACCTTTATACGTTGATCTCCTGCAAAGCAAGCCAATTGTATTCCTTCTAATTGTTCCAATTTTGCTCCTGGTATAATTGAACTTAGAATTGTCCAGATTTTATAATCTAATAAATTACACTGACTTCCAGTATCAATTAAACAATTTAAAGACAGATCCGCAATTTTACCTTGTATTTCTGGATTCTCAATTTTTGGTATTGGAGTACCAGTTTCTGACATAATCCACTCTGGTTCAGAATCGTACCATTCTAATAAAAATGCTACAGATAAAACTTTATCTCTGGTAACGCCTAAAGATTTAATTTTATTATAATCCTTCAGACATTCCTTAACATGTACTAAATAAGGGTTATTAACTCTACCATCCAGCTCCTTTGCATTTATTTGTGGCAAGGTAAATCGGAGCATATCACCCTGCCTTAGTTGTTTAAGTAGTTAGAAGAATGTGCACTTGTGGTAGTAGTAGCAGTCGGAGTTAGGTGTTCCATATTTGCAGAATTACGCTGCAAGTTGGTGCTGCCTACTGTAACACTATTTTCCTGTGAACTATGAGATGCATTACCATACTCTATTGGTTGTTCATTGTAATTTCCAGTTCTACTATATCTTCTGTTATCAGATGTTGGGGTATTGCCAAGTCTGAAATTCGAATTATTTACGTTATTATTAATTCTTTCAGACCTTACAAACTGCCTTCTTGAGGGATTGCGTTCAAATCTTCTGGGAGATGGGCGATTATTTACATTGATTCCTGCATTTTCGGTCTGTGTTGTAGAATCATAAGAATTCCGCTCCACATTTACTTGCCTGACGAAGTATTTTGGTCTGTCGAAACTTCTCTTCTTATTAGCCTTGTCATCAGAATCTGTATTATCACCGGGCAAAGATAAACTTTTATTCTTTTCACTCGAATACAAATCAATAGTCCTTAATTTCTGCGTCAGTTGCTTAAGATCTGTAATATTATGGCAGCCCACATTCTTTGAAATTGACTCAGGTAGCTGTTTCAAAATCATCCGTATTACTTCAACTTTGTTTGGAGTTTCCACAAGGTTACAATAAGCAGAGTACGTTTTTAAAGCGTATGCTTCCAATGACAAACCTGAAGCTGGGTTGTATTTTCTTGATCGTAACAATGTCAACTGACTTTCTAATAACTCATTAGATGCAAACTGATCAAGAAATTTATGTACAAAGTCCTCATAAGAAATGAAACTCTTCTTTTCACTGTTGAACCAGTAAGCGCCTACATTATAAAAACACTTACGAATTATACATAATTTATACTTGGGAGGAACACCAATTATGTTTAACATTGTAGTTAGTTGTTCGATAAATTCTCTACCAGACTGTTTTGAAACATCTCCTCCAAAACGTGGCAATTGACTGAGTTCACTAACTCGTGAAAATCTATTAGAGCATGTATCAGACTGATTGTTAGAATTCCATGTTGAATCATTATTCAGCCATATCGGGTTATAAGTATAGTTTGTTCTAGTACAAGGACTATGATTTACATTTAAGTCATCAGGAAACTGATCATGGATTAAGGAATGACATGTACTTTGACGTTGGCAACCACATACTGAAGTTTCAAGACCTGTGAAATTGTCTTTATTATCACAAGCAACATAAGTTCTAGAAGGTATGGAATTTCTGTTAGATGTAGAACAAATTTGCTTTGATGTGTCTGTAGCACATAAAGAACTAGGTGCATTATTTTCAGTATCACAAGTATGTACGTGCTTATTATCATACAGTAAAGAGTTGTTCAACGAAGAAAGACATGAATGGTTATTGAGTGAACATGTACAATGGATTTTGTCAACAGTAGGATTGCTATTACTAAATTCAGTATTATCTAAAACACAATGCCGCAATGCATATGTATTCTTGCCTTGTGAAGTGGAAGCTTTAGCAAATTTATTTCTACTTTTATTGTGAGCAGATTTGCCCTTGCACAATTTGGTTACATTTTCCTTTACAGAATTCACTTCAGCATCAGATGTATCATAGCCAGAAGAACCTGTATGAAATGTTTCGCATTTATTGTGTTCACTAAAAACAACATGCTTTATTTTAGAATTTAATCTTGTATCAGTTTGGCATGCTATGTGCCTATGTTCATTAATAAGTGCATCAACATTACTTAGTTCTTTATCTGGTTGTAGAACGTCTCTAACCATACTAGTACAAATAACATCGCTTTGCTCTAAGTTAATGCATTTCTCATTTAAATCCTTAAGCATAGAATCAAATTCTTGCAACTTTACCTGCGTAGTATTCATATTTGTTTGTAGTGTACTTATAGAAGTTTCATGTTGGCACAACTGGTTTGATACGTGTTGTTTTAACTCATCATCATGATGGTCTAGTTTTGATTCAAGATCACTGACTTTCGAATTTAATAAAGTTACTTCATCATTTATACGTTCATTTAGTAACCTATTAGCTGATTGACAAGAATCAGAAACCTGCTGCAACTTATTTTATACATGTTGGAATCCTTCGTTCAGTTTTTCAGTACTTTGCTGCAACCTAACCAATTTTGTGCCCCAAACTTCACAGTTTGTTTGTAAACTTTCGCGCAGCGTTTCAGCGTTCTGATCAAGTCTATCTTGTAACCTATTCTCCAAAGCTTCAGTGTTCTGAAGTAACCTATTCTCCAGCGTTTCGGTATTCTGGAGCAACTTCTCTTGCAACCTATTTTCCAGAGCTTCAGTGTTCTGAAGTAACCTATTCTCCAGCGTTTCGGTATTCTGGAGCAATTTCTCTTGCAACCTATTTTCCAGAGCTTCAGTGTTCTGAAGTAACCTATTCTCCAGCGTTTCGGTATTCTGGAGCAACTTGTCTTGCAACCTATTCTCATGTTGGGCCAAACTCAAGTGAAAAGCAGATAAAATTTGATCAATATTGGGATTTACTGTATCCAAGTATGATTTTAGAGTGAATGGATTGAATTCTGGCTTGCATGTCTTACAGTAATAGTCTTCTTTCATAGAGCTGAATATTACCCAGTGAATAACTGTAAGACCCCTACAATTTACATGTTCCCATTTCTTGCATGACGTGCATTCAATCATGCGAGTGTCAGAAAATCTGTCCTTACAACAGAGTAAATCCTCCATTTGCTTACCAGAAATGTCCTCTTCGTTGCTTACTTCAGCAACATCACTGAGATCCGGTTGAAGGCACACACTACTTCGAAGCACGTAAGGCACTTCTCTTTTCTTCATTATAGCATTATCAGTTCAGTTCTTATCAACTTACAATTTTCGAATCCTGGCTCTAGGTCGCCAATTGTGAAGTCAATAAGGTCAAAAACTACATACTCAGATCTTCACCAAACTTTGCATGGATACATTGGATGTCAAGACACGTGGAAAAAACATACAAAACATAGGATTGGGGACATCAAGATTTTGGTCGAATTTTTTAAGAATTTTCAAATTTTCAGATAGGAGGTTCCATATAAGGTCAAAAACTACATACTCAGATCTTCACCAAACTATGCAGGGATACATTGGATGTCAAGACACGTGGAAAAAACGTACAAAACAAGAGATTGGAGACATCAAGATTTTGGACGAATTTTTTAAGAATTTTCAAATTTTCAGATAGGAGGTTCCAGATAAGGTCAAAAACTACATACTCAGATCTTCACCAAACTTTGCAGGGATACATTGGATGTCAAGACACGTGGAAAAAACGTACAAAACAAGAGATTGGAGACATCAAGATTTTGGACGAATTTTTGAGGAATTTTCAAATTTTCAGAAATGAGGTTCCAGATAAGGTCAAAAACTACATACTCAGATGTTCACCAAACTTTGCAGGGATACATTGGATGTCAAGACACGTGGAAAAAACGTACAAAACAAGAGATTGGAGACATCAAGATTTTGGACGAATTTTTGAGGAATTTTCAAATTTTCAGAAATGAGGTTCCAGATAAGGTCTAAAACTACATACTCAGATCTTCACCAAACTTTGCAGGGATACATTGGATGTCAAGACACGTGGAAAAAACATACAAAACATAGGATTGGGGACATCAAGATTTTGGTCGAATTTTTTAAGAATTTTCAAATTTTCAGATAGGAGGTTCCATATAAGGTCAAAAACTACATACTCAGATCTTCACCAAACAATGGAGGGATACATTGGATGTCAAGACACGCGGAAAAAACGTACAAAACAAGAGATTGGAGACATCAAGATTTTGGACGAATTTTTTAAGAATTTTCAAATTTTCAGATAGGAGGTTCCATATAAGGTCAAAAACTACATACTCAGATCTTCACCAAACATTGCAGGGATACATTGGATGTCAAGACACGTGGAAAAAACGTACAAAACAAGAGATTGGAGACATCAAGATTTTGGACGAGTTTTTGAAGAATTTTCAAATTTTCAGATAGGAGGTTCCAGATAAGGTCAAAAACTACATACCCAGATCTTCACCAAACGTTGCAGGGATACTTTGCATGTCAAGACACGTGGAAAAAACGTACAAAACAAGAGATTGGAGACATCAAGATTTTGGTCAAATTTTTTAAGAATTTTCAAATTTTCAGATAGGAGGTTCCATATAAGGTCAAAAACTACATACTCAGATCTTCACCAAACATTGCAGGGATACATTGGATGTCAAGACACGTGGAAAAAATGTAAAAAACAAGAGATTGGAGACATCAAGATTTTGGACGAATTTTTTCAAAATTTTTAAATTTTCAGATAGGAGGTTCCAGATAAGGTCAAAAACTACATACTCAGATCTTCACCAAACTTTGCATGGATACATTGGAAGTCAAGACACGTGGAAAAAACATACAAAACATAGGATTGGGGACATCAAGATTTTGGTCGAATTTTTTCAAAATTTTCAAATTTTCAGATAGGAGGTTCCAGATAAGGTCAAAAACTACATACTCAGATCTTCACCAAACTTTGCATGGATACATTGGATGTCAAGACACGTGGAAAAAACATACAAAACATAGGATTGGGGACATCAAGATTTTGGTCGAATTTTTTAAGAATTTTCAAATTTTCAGATAGGAGGGTCCATATAAGGTCAAAAACTACATACTCAGATCTTCACCAAACTATGCAGGGATACATTGGATGTCAAGACACGTGGAAAAAACGTACAAAACAAAAGATTGGAGACATCAAGATTTTGGACGAATTTTTTAAGAATTTTCAAATTTTCAGATAGGAGGTTCCAGATAAGATCAAAAACTACATACTCAGATCTTCACCAAACATTGCAGGGATACATTGGATGTCAAGACACGTGGAAAAAACGTACAAAACAAGAGATTGGAGACATCAAGATTTTGGACGAATTTTTTCAAAATTTTCAAATTTTCAGATAGGAGGTTCCAGATAAGGTCAAAAACTACATACTCAGATCTTCACCAAACTTTGCATGGATACATTGGATGTCAAGACACGTGGAAAAAACATACAAAACATATGATTGAGGACATCAAGATTTTCGTCGAATTTTTTAAGAATTTTCAAATTTTCAGATAGGAGGTTCCATATAAGGTCAAAAACTACATACTCAGATCTTCACCAAACTATGCAGGGATACATTGGATGTCAAGACACGCGGAAAAAACGTACAAAACAAGAGATTGGAGACATCAAGATTTTGGACGAATTTTTTAAGAATTTTCAAATTTTCAGATAGGAGGTTCCATATAAGGTCAAAAACTACATACTCAGATCTTCACCAAACATTGCAGGGATACATTGGATGTCAAGACACGTGGAAAAAACGTACGAAACAAGAGATTGGAGACATCAAGATTTTGGACGAATTTCTGAAGAATTTTCAAATTTTCAGATAGGAGGTTCCAGATAAGGTCAAAAACTACATACTCAGATCTTCACCAAACGTTGCAGGGATACTCTGCATGTCAAGACACGTGGAAAAACGTACAAAACAAGAGATTGGAGACATCAAGATTTTCGACGAATTTTTTAAGAATTTTCAAATTTTCAGAAAGGAGGTTCCAGATAAGGTCAAAAACTACATACTCAGATCTTCACCAAACTTTGCATGGATACATTGGATGTCAAGACACGTGGAAAAAACGTACAAAACAAGAAATTGGAGACATCAAGATTTTGGACGAATTTTTTAAGAATTTACAAATTTTCAGAAAGGAGGTTCCGTATAAGGTCAAAAACTACATACTCAGATCTTCACCAAACTTCGCAGGGATACATTGGATGACAAGACACGTGGAAAAAACGTACAAAACAAGAGATTGGAGACATCAAGATTTTGGACGAATTTTTGAGGAATTTTCAAATTTTCAGAAATGAGGTTCCAGATAAGGTCAAAAACTACATAATCAGATCTTCACCAAACTTTGCAGGGATACATTGGATGTCAAGACACGTGGGAAAAACGTACAAAACAAAAGATTGGAGACATCAAGATTTTGGACGAATTTTTTAACAATTTTCAAATTTTCAGATAGGAGGTTCCAGATAAGGTCAAAAACTACATACTCAGATCTTCACCAAACTTTGCAGGGATACATTGGATGTCAAGACACGTGAAAAAAACGTACGAAACAAGAGATTGGGGTCATCAAGATTTTGGACGGATTTTTTAGGAATTTTCAAATTTTCAGATGGGAGGTTCCAGATAAGGTCAAAAACTACAAACTCAGATCTTCACCAAACTTTGCATGGATACATTGGATATCAAGACACGTGGAAAAAACGTACAAAACAAGAGATTGGAGACATCAAGATTTTGGACGAATTTTTTAAGAATTTTCAAATTTTCAGATAGGAGGTTCCAGATAAGGTCAAAAACTACATACTCAGATCTTCACCAAACTTTGCAGGGATACATTGGATGTCAAGACACGTGGAAAAAACGTACAAAACAAGAGATTGGGGTCATCAAGATTTTGGACGGATTTTTTAGGAATTTTCAAATTTTCAGATGGGAGGTTCCATATAAGGTCAAAAACTACATACTCAGATCTTCACCAAACTTTGGAGGGATACATTGGATGTCAAGACACGTGGAAAAAACGTACATAACAAGATATTGGAGACATCAAGATTTTGGACGAATTTTTTAAGAATTTTCAAATTTTCAGAAAGGATGTTCCAGATAAGGTCAAAAACGACATAATCAGATCTTCACCAAACTTTGCAGGGATACATTGGATGTGAAGACACGTGGAAAAAACGTACAAAACAAGAGATTGGAAACATCAAGATTTTGGGCGAATTTTTTAAGAATTTTCAAATTTTCAGATAGGAGGTTCCAGATAAGGTCAAAAACTACAGACTCAGATCTTCACCAAACTTTGCAGGGATACATTGGATGTCAAGACACGTGGAAAAAACGTACAAAAAAAGAGATTGGAGACATCAAGATTTTGGACGAATTTTTGAGGAATTTTCAAATTTTCAGAAATGAGGTTCCAGATAAGGTCAAAAACTACATACTCAGATCTTCACCAAACTTTGCAGGGATACTTTGCATGTCAAGACACGTGGAAAAAACGTACAAAACAAGAGATTGGAGACATCAAGATTTTCGACGAATTTTTTAAGAATTTTCAAATTTTCAGATGGGAGGTTCCAGATAAGGTCAAAAACGACATACTCAGATCTTCACCAAACTTTGCAGGGATACTCTGCATGTCAAGACACGTGGAAAAAACGTACAAAACAAGAGATTGGAGACATCAAGATTTTCGACGAATTTTTAAAGAATTTTCAAATTTTCAGAAAGGATGTTCCAGATAAGGTCAAAACCGACATACTCAGATCTTCACCAAACTTTGCAGGGATACATTGGATGTCAAGACACGTGGAAAAAACGTACAAAACAAGAGATTGGAGACATCGAGATTTTGGACGAATTTTTTAAGAATTTTCAAATTTTCAGATAGGAGGTTCCAGATAAGGTCAAAAACTACATACTCAGATCTTCACCAAACTTTGCAGGGATACATTGGATGTTAAGACACGTGGAAAAAACGTACAAAACAAGAGATTGGAGACATCAAGATTTTGGACGAATTTTTGAGGAATTTTCAAATTTTCAGAAATGAGGTTCCAGATAAGGTCAAAAACTACATACTCAGATCTTCACCAAACTTTGCAGGGATACATTGGATGTCAAGACACGTGGGAAAAACGTACAAAACAAGAGATTGGAGACATCAAAATTTTGGACGAATTTTTTAACAATTTTCAAATTTTCAGATAGGAGGTTCCAGATAAGGTCAAAAACTACATACTCAGATCTTCACCAGACTTTGCAGGGATACATTGGATGTCAAGACACGTGGAAAAAACGTACAAAACAAGAGATTGGAGACATCAAGATTTTGGACGAATTTTTTAAAAATTTTCAAATTTTCAGATAGGAGGTTCCAGATAAGGTCAAAAACTACATACTCAGATCTTCACCAAACTTTGCATGGATACATTGGATGTCAAGACACGTGGAAAAAACATACAAAACATATGATTGAGGACATCAAGATTTTCGTCGAATTTTTTAAGAATTTTCAAATTTTCAGATAGGAGGTTCCAGATAAGGTCAAAAACGACATACTCAGATCTTCACCAAACTTTGCAGGGATACATTGGATGTGAAGACACGTGGAAAAAACGTACAAAACAAGAGATTGGAAACATCAAGATTTTGGACGAATTTTTTAAGAATTTTCAAATTTTCAGATAGGAGGTTCCAGATAAGGTCAAAAACTACATACTCAGATCTTCACCAAACTTTGCAGGGATACATTGGATGTCAAGACACGTGGAAAAAACGTACAAAACAAGAGATTGGAGACATCAAGATTTTGGACGAATTTTTGAGGAATTTTCAAATTTTCAGAAATGAGGTTCCAGATAAGGTCAAAAACTACATACTCAGATCTTCACCAAACGTTGCAGGGATACTTTGCATGTCAAGACACGTGGAAAAAACCTACAAAACAAGAGATTGGAGACATCAAGATTTTCGACGAATTTTTTAAGAATTTTCAATTTTTCAGATGGGAGGTTCCAGATAAGGTCAAAAACGACATACTCAGATCTTCAGAAAACTTTGCAGGGATACTCTGCATGTCAAGACACGTGGAAAAAACGTACAAAACAAGAGATTGGAGACATCAAGATTTTCGACGAATTTTTTAAGAATTTTCAAATTTTCAGAAAGGATGTTCCAGATAAGGTCAAAACCGACATACTCAGATCTTCACCAAACTTTGCAGGGATACATTGGATGTCAAGACACGTGGAAAAAACGTACAAAACAAGAGATTGGAGACATCAAGATTTTGGACGAATTTTTTAAGAATTTTCAAATTTTCAGATAGGAGGTTCCAGATAAGGTCAAAAACTACATACTCAGATCTTCACCAAACTTTGCAGGGATACATTGGATGTCAAGACACGTGGAAAAAACGTACAAAACAAGAGATTGGAGACATCAAGATTTTGGACGAATTTTTGAGGAATTTTCAAATTTTCAGAAATGAGGTTCCAGATAAGGTCAAAAACTACATACTCAGATCTTCACCAAACTTTGCAGGGATACATTGGATGTCAAGACACGTGGGAAAAACGTACAAAACAAGAGATTGGAGACATCAAAATTTTGGACGAATTTTTTAACAATTTTCAAATTTTCAGATAGGAGGTTCCAGATAAGGTCAAAAACTACATACTCAGATCTTCACCAGACTTTGCAGGGATACATTGGATGTCAAGACACGTGGAAAAAACGTACAAAACAAGAGATTGGAGACATCAAGATTTTGGACGAATTTTTTCAAAATTTTCAAATTTTCAGATAGGAGGTTCCAGATAAGGTCAAAAACTACATACTCAGATCTTCACCAAACTTTGCATGGATACATTGGATGTCAAGACACGTGGAAAAAACATACAAAACATATGATTGAGGACATCAAGATTTTCGTCGAATTTTTTAAGAATTTTCAAATTTTCAGATAGGAGGTTCCATATAAGGTCAAAAACAACATACTCAGATCTTCACCAAACTATGCAGGGATACATTGGATGTCAAGACACGTGGGAAAAACGTACAAAACAAGAGATTGGAGACATCAAAATTTTGGACGAATTTTTTAACAATTTTCAAATTTTCAGATAGGAGGTTCCAGATAAGGTCAAAAACTACATACTCAGATCTTCACCAAACTTTGCAGGGATACATTGGATGTCAAGACACGTGGAAAAATCATACAAAACATAGGATTGGGGACATCAAGATTTTGGTCGAATTTTTTAAGAATTTTCAAATTTTCAGATAGGAGGTTCCATATAAGGTCAAAAACTACATACTCAGATCTTCACCAAACTATGCAGGGATACATTGGATGTCAAGACACGCGGAAATAACGTACAACACAAGAGATTGGAGACATCAAGATTTTGGACGAATTTTTTAAGAATTTTCAAATTTTCAGATAGGAAGTTCCATATAAGGTCAAAAACTACATACTCAGATCTTCACCAAACATTGCAGGGATACATTGGATGTCAAGACACGTGGAAAAAACGTACGAAACAAGAGATTGGAGACATCAAGATTTTGGATGAATTTTTTAAGAATTTTCAAATTTTCAGATAGGAGGTTCCAGATAAGGTCAAAAACTACATACTCAGATCTTCACCAAACGTTGCAGGGATACTTTGCATGTCAAGACACGTGGAAAAAACGTACAAAACAAGAGATTGGAGACATCAAGATTTTCGACGAATTTTTTAAGAATTTTCAAATTTTCAGATGGGAGGTTCCAGATAAGGTCAAAAACGACATACTCAGATCTTCACCAAACTTTGCATGGATACATTGGATGTCAAGACACGTGGAAAAAACGTACAAAACAAGAGATTGGAGACATCAAGATTTTGGACGAATTTTTGAGGAATTTTCAAATTTTCAGAAATGAGGTTCCAGATAAGGTCAAAAACTACATAATCAGATCTTCACCAAACTTTGCAGGGATACATTGGATGTCAAGACACGTGGGAAAAACGTACAAAACAAGAGATTGGAGACATCAAGATTTTGGACGAATTTTTTAACAATTTTCAAATTTTCAGATAGGAGGTTCCAGATAAGGTCAAAAACTACATACTCAGATCTTCACCAAACTTTGCAGGGATACATTGGATGTCAAGACACGTGAAAAAAACGTACGAAACAAGAGATTGGGGTCATCAAAGTTTTGGACGGATTTTTTAGGAATTTTCAATTTTCAGATGGGAGGTTCCAGATAAGGTCAAAAACTACATACTCAGATGTTCACCAAACTTTGCAGGGATACATTGGATATCAAGACACGTGGAAAAAACGTACAAAACAAGAGATTGGAGACATCAAGATTTTGGACGAATTTTTTAAGAATTTTCAAATTTTCAGATAGGAGGTTCCATATAAGGTCAAAAACTACATACTCAGATCTTCACCAAACTTTGCAGGGATACATTGGATGACAAGACACGTGGAAAAAACGTACAAAACAAGAGATTGGGGTCATCAAGATTTTGGACGGATTTTTTAGGAATTTTCAAATTTTCAGATGGGAGGTTCCATATAAGGTCAAAAACTACATACTCAGATCTTCATAAAACTTTGCAGGGATACATTGGATGTCAAGACACGTGGAAAAAACGTACATAACAAGATATTGGAGACATCAAGATTTTGGACGAATTTTTTAAGAATTTTCAAATTTTCAGAAAGGATGTTCCAGATAAGGTCAAAAACGACATACTCAGATCTTCACCAAACTTTGCAGGGATACATTGGATGTGAAGACACGTGGAAAAAACGTACAAAACAAGAGATTGGAAACATCAAGATTTTGGACGAATTTTTTAAGAATTTTCAAATTTTCAGATAGGAGGTTCCAGATAAGGTCAAAAACTACATACTCAGATCTTCACCAAACTTTGCAGGGATACATTGGATGTCAAGACACGTGGAAAAAACGTACAAAACAAGAGATTGGAGACATCAAGATTTTGGACGAATTTTTGAGGAATTTTCAAATTTTCAGAAATGAGGTTCCAGATATGGTCAAAAACTACATACTCAGATCTTCACCAAACGTTGCAGGGATACTTTGCATGTCAAGACACGTGGAAAAAACGTACAAAACAAGAGATTGGAGACATCAAGATTTTCGACGAATTTTTTAAGAATTTTCAAATTTTCAGATGGGAGGTTCCAGATAAGGTCAAAAACGACATACTCAGATCTTCACCAAACTTTGCAGGGATACTCTGCATGTCAAGACACGTGGAAAAAACGTACAAAACAAGAGATTGGAGACATCAAGATTTTCGACGAATTTTTTAAGAATTTTCAAATTTTCAGAAAGGATGTTCCAGATAAGGTCAAAACCGACATACTCAGATCTTCACCAAACTTTGCAGGGATACATTGGATGTCAAGACACGTGGAAAAAACGTACAAAACAAGAGATTGGAGACATCAAGATTTTGGACGAATTTTTTAAGAATTTTCAAATTTTCAGATAGGAGGTTCCAGATAAGGTCAAAAACTACATACTCAGATCTTCACCAAGCTTTGCAGGGATACATTGGATGTCAAGACACGTGGAAAAAACGTACAAAACAAGAGATTGGAGACATCAAGATTTTGGACGAATTTTTGAGGAATTTTCAAATTTTCAGAAATGAGGTTCCAGATAAGTTCAAAAACTACATACTCAGATCTTCACCAAACTTTGCAGGGATACATTGGATGTCAAGACACGTGGGAAAAACGTACAAAACAAGAGATTGGAGACATCAAAATTTTGGACGAATTTTTTAACAATTTTCAAATTTTCAGATAGGAGGTTCCAGATAAGGTCAAAAACTACATACTCAGATCTTCACCAGACTTTGCAGGGATACATTGGATGTCAAGACACGTGGAAAAAACGTACAAAACAAGAGATTGGAGACATCAAGATTTTGGACGAATTTTTTAACAATTTTCAAATTTTCAGATAGGATGTTCCAGATAAGGTCAAAAACTGCATACTCAGATCTTCACCAAACGTTGCAGGGATACTTTGCATGTCAAGACACGTGGAAAAAACGTACAAAACAAGAGATTGGGGACATCAAGATTTTGGACGAATTTTTTAAGAATTTTCAAATTTTCAGAAAGGAGGTTCCATATAAGGTCAAAAACTACATACTCAGATCTTCACCAAACTTTGCAGGGATACATTGGATGTCAAGACACGTGGAAAAAACGTACAAAACAAGAGATTGGAGACATCAAGATTTTGGACGAATTCTTTAAGAGTTTTCAAATATTCAGATAGGAGGGTCCAGATAAGGTCAAAAACTACATACTCAGATCTTCACCAAACTTTGCAGGGATACATTGGATGTCAAGACACGTGGAAAAAACGTACAAAACAAGAGATTGGAGACATCAAGATTTTGGACGAATTTTTGAGGAATTTTCAAATTTTCAGAAATGAGGTTCCAGATATGGTCAAAAACTACATACTCAGATCTTCACCAAACGTTGCAGGGATACTTTGCATGTCAAGACACGTGGAAAAAACGTACAAAACAAGAGAATGGAGACATCAAGATTTTCGACGAACTTTTTAAGAATTTTCAAATTTTCAGATGGGAGGTTCCAGATAAGGTCAAAAACGACATACTCAGATCTTCACCAAACTTTGCAGGGATACTCTGCATGTCAAGACACGTGGAAAAAACGTACAAAACAAGAGATTGGAGACATCAAGATTTTCGACGAATTTTTTAAGAATTTTCAAATTTTCAGAAAGGATGTTCCAGATAAGGTCAAAACCGACATACTCAGATCTTCACCAAACTTTGCAGGGATACATTGGATGTCAAGACACGTGGAAAAAACGTACAAAACAAGAGATTGGAGACATCAAGATTTTGGACGATTTTTTTTAGAATTTTCAAATTTTCAGATAGGAGGTTCCAGATAAGGTCAAAAACTACATACTCAGATCTTCACCAAGCTTTGCAGGGATACATTGGATGTCAAGACACGTGGAAAAAACGTACAAAACAAGAGATTGGAGACATCAAGATTTTGGACGAATTTTTGAGGAATATTCAAATTTTCAGAAATGAGGTTCCAGATAAGGTCAAAAACTACATACTCAGATCTTCACCAAACTTTGCAGGGATACATTGGATGTCAAGACACGTGGGAAAAACGTACAAAACAAGAGATTGGAGACAGTAGTGGGGTTTGTGGTGGGATAAACTCACGAAAGTATGAACCCCCCTCCAGCAGATTTGCTTACACTTAAAACTTGCTTAACATGCCCATATGAGCTTTTTGCTCTAGTGTGGAACCCCCCTCTAATCCAAGATTTTTGTAAAAATGCCCTTCGGAAAGTATGACCCCCTCAGATTGATGAGGCTATACTTATAAAAGGCACTTCTGTGAGATTGTTGTCCATAAATTTGTTAAAAATATGCCCCTCTTGGGCCACACTTAAAACTAGACCACCCATACATACATACACACATATTTATTTCTGGTTTAAGTTCAATTGGATACTAGCTTCAATTTGTTTATCTAATATTAAAACAATGTAAATCTTCTAGAATTGCTCCGTGACTCTCTCATTTCTTACATCATAAACATATGATTTTTCACCTATGAGAATAACACTACATATGGTGTCTTCAGGTAAAGCCTCGTGGAATTCACAGATAATTTTAATGTTTGTCCTGTCATTAACCACAACTTGTTTTCTTTTTGAAGTGTTGATTACAAACATGGGTCTCCGTGTCTTGAATTCATCTGGTGTGTAATACATGTCAGTACTGCCAGTAGTGACACGCTTGAAAGCCGAAAAAGCCTCATATAATTTGAGGAAATCATCCTTGGACATGTCTAAATTATAATTTTCTCTAGGAAATACCTCATTTCTGCCATTTTTAAGATAAATGTTCTTGATGTTGCAGTTATCAAATTTGCTTGAATTTTTTTCCTGATTATTGTGTCTTCCAGTCTGAAACAATACCACCACAAAATCCGGCATGTCGTATTGTATACTGGAGAATGAATTTGTAGCATCAAACTCATAATAAGTACCAGCGGCAGGCTTCTGAACACATTGATATGTATAAAATTGCAGAGGAATGTGTGGATTTTTTAGGATATCAGCTTTGTATTTAAGAGCATAACTGGCTTCATATTCAACAACCGGGATTCTTAGCTCCATAGTCTGAATAATGCACTTGCCTGCATCTGGTAGGGTATTAGGCAGAGCTTCTCCTGTAGGGTTTATTGCACTGTACCTCATCAAAGCATTATTATCATTTGCAGCTCTTCTAAATGTAATTCTTAACCCCCCCTTCCACATAATTTCTTTGTAATCCGAGAAGAATCCTGGCAACAGGCGCATGGGGAACAGCACTGTGTGGCTCTTGGTTAATATCTTATCACCAGCCTCAAATCCACCTATTTGGTAGTATGAAGCCTCGGTTTTGGATAATTTTAATGTAGCCAAAGCTGTGGAGGTAATGCCTGGATAATCCACTCTGTTTATAACAACGCCATGCTTTCTGATCTCAATTTCAGAGAACAGATGCGGCACAAAATTATCCACCAATCTTATATTTGAATTTGCCGGATAATCTGTTCCATCGAGCTTTACAACATCAAATTTGATGTATAGATCTGCTCTGTGAGGGTGTATAAATCCGTCCCCTACATCAAGATCAACCTCTATTTCTGTGTTGGGTTGATTTAAATTTGCAAATGTCCTCCTGTTTGGAGGGAATGATTGTAGCTCATAACTCTCAATATTTTCCATTGTATGTATTTTTATTTAAATGTTAATTTCTATGATAGCAGTTGTTGTGGCTCCAGCAAAATCAACTAATTCTTCTTTTTCATTAGTGACCATCAATTCAATGTTATCTATTCTATTGTGGCACACAGGAAAATATAATGTTGGGGATGGATTGTAGATGATGGGCTCCATGAATTCGGAATTAGGTTTGAATGTTGCAATGATGCCGGTTTGTTTGTGAGTGCCTATGCTATTTGATTTGGTGATCATACCCTCGGCCACATTACAGTGAATATTCAGAGTCTCTATGGCTAAGAATTTGGGTATATTCATAGCAGTGTGTTTGATGGCCGGTTCAAGTTTTGTGTTGTTCTCAAATCCTAACAGCTCTCCTATAGTACCCAGATCCACTGTCTCTGTGGCAGATACAATCTCTACTCTGTGAGTGACAGAATTTTGAGTTAACACTACACCTCTGGGTAATTGAGCATTTAGAGTGGACAGATTATACTGCCCTGGAGTGATGACAATTTTTTGATCCCCTATTGCAATTGTGTTGTTGTGGTGAGTAATATTGGGGATCAGGTACATGCCGTAAAATGCTCTGAGAGCTATTGTTTTGGGATACACTATGTCATCATGCAATTTGAGTTTCAATATTGAATTTTGGCTGGTGAGATGGAATACCCCCATGATGTTTCAGATACCACAAGGCTTTTTGAAAATCTTCAATTGATGGTTTATTTATTTGAGACATATATCTAAGAACAGATAAACACAGATGTCCGCAATTAACATCTTTGAAGTTTTGAACACGGGCATTATTGTAATAAAGATTAGTTGATTTTAGATATTTTATTAAATTTTCAGGTGGATCACCTCCAAATGAATCAAACACAAATGCCTCATTGTTTAAATATTTAAGATAACAGATCCAGTGAGTGCCCTGATTTTTGTACTCATCCAAATTAACAATGCCACACTCTTTGTCGAGTGGTTGTTCCGGTAAAGAATCAGACATGTACACACCCCTAAAATTTTTGATGCCCAGTGGCTTGATTAAAGCTTCAATATCTTGGTTTGTAAGCGGCTCTTGTTTTTTTTAAACTTATTCATGGCTCTCTTAACACCTTTGCCTTTTTTCTCCATGGCCAGGTTATGGCGCTTCTGCTCATCTAATTCTGCCTTATTTTTCTTGGCATCTATTACTGTTTTTGCTATGGCCGCTGATCCCCCAGCCAAGCTCCCAACTGCCCCGAGAGCAGCTAAGATGGCAGGGATGGTAAATATGAATCCCCCCACATGTGATTTTTTTTCTTGATTGCTGTAATTTTTTTAATTGGGGGGTGCTAAGCAACAATTTCATACCATGCCCCTTTGCAAGACAAGAGCTTTTTTTCTTGCGCTGCTTTTTGGTTAAAAGACTGTCAATAGTTTTAAGAGATTTGAGACCTGCATAAGGTACTTGATACATAACACCCTTGGCCTTCATTGTAGGTTTATTATATACATGTTCACAGCCCCCACCCCAGTTTTTGTTTGGTGCTCATAGCTATGGTGGTTCCCAATGCTGCTATTTTTTCACTCAAAGAAGCATCTTTGCTTACAAATCTACCAAATGCAGCCTCTTCTAATTTCTTGTCTGCAACATGTCTCTTGTCAAGATCAGAATGTGTGTTGTATGCTATGTCATGGTCTCTGCAAGCAGCATCTAGGGGATTAACACCAGGGTCCCCTCTGTTTAATCTATGATCCAATTTTGTACCGGGACCGCAATACTGATAGCCTGGAATGTGTAGTTCAAATGGCAGCTTGTTTATAATGTCATTAACAAGGCCCCGACCCTCAGAAATATTCCAAAATTTAGGTGGTAGAGTATTAATAATTTTTATAAGATATCCAATGCCCTTAGGGTCATTCACTATAAAATTAGATAATTTTGTGCTTATCATGTCCATAATTCCAACCTTTTCATTGTAAAAATTGTGGTTGCCAGCATTTTCCTCCCCAGCTATCACCAATAACCTATCTACAAGTTTCCTGACATCATCAACCCACACAAATTCTTTAGGCAAGGTGTTGTATTGTTTGATTCCACTGCCTGTCTTAATCTGTGACCATATGGGCTTGATTAAATTATTGTATTTTGCCCCACTGCTCGACTTGACTCTTTTTTGTGTGGGATCATTGTTCTGGTATAGAGCATCTGATTTTATTAATATTTCTTTGTAATGTTCATAATCTTGATCTGTATAGCTGCCAGGCCTTTTCCTAGTCATCAGTTCCCACAATCCAGGTGTGCCGGGGTACTTAACAAAAGCACCTTTTTCTCCGAGACGAGATTCTGAATAAACAATGATATCATCCCCCATAAAAGTTACTCTGAAATTGCCAATTCTGTGTATGATGCTGCCATCAAGCTCTGTGTCGGCATATAAGCCAAAAACCTCATCTTTATTGTCTTTAGGTGTGGTTAAATATTTTTGAGCAAGAAGACCCAATTCAATAGGATCCTGACTAGCCTCAATTCTTCTAGGAGCAACAGGACTAGGTGTATGAATACTGGAAAGTGGGGTGAATGGATAATCTAATATGTTCCTTGCAGCTACAGGCACAAGCTCTGTGATCAAATCTTGATTTTGCTCTGTAACAGTTTTGATATTCTTACCTAAATTATTAATAGCATCAATTACAGGCTGTTCTGTTTGTTTGTGTTTTTCATAAATTCCCCGGTTCTGTGATTTCCATCCCTTAAATCTTTTTACAAGATAATCTCTTAACTTAAGATCATCAATGATTGGCCTTTTCATGGTTATTTATATATGTTTCAACGTCTAGAAAATCGTTGATTTTATTTCTGTATTTGCCACTATTGGGTGTTCTTGTCATATCAATTGTGACAAACCCATAACTGTCCTGGTTCCAGCACTTGCTGCAAAATTTGGAAAAATCATTGTAGCTCAAGTCCCCACCTACATATTCATCGTGTATGTGTTTGAGGTTGGTATGATCTTGATGAAACACACATATAAAATTGCTGTTGTCCCGGATCAGTTGCTTCGGTATTTTAGAAAAAGTCTGTGCCAGGTAGAAGCAATCAATGTTTTTGTGTCGGCCCTGTGTAAAGAAATTTCTAACCTTGTTTTGATTATCCAGTATAATGTCATCAAACACAACAACAGAATTATCGAGACATTCATCTAGTGGCTTAACATCTGGTTCAAAAGTGGCAATATCCAATCCATCATATAGCTTCATCAACTGCTGATATTTTAATTGTTCCAAGCTCTTAGAAAAGACATACAAGTGCCTGTTTTTCCAGTCTAACCAGTTGGGTGCCAATAAAAAATTATCAACCATTAGTGTAGTTTTACCACAAGCAGATGGCCCAACAATAAGACACCTAATATTATCAGGCAGCAGCACTCCATTTATCTTATTCTGCTGTTCAGGTTCTGGCAGCCTTTTTATAACATCCCAGGTGCTCATATTATTATTTTGTTTGCATCGATCCAGCTGTTTTCCGGATGACCTAGCCATTTGACAAATAACTTGCTGCCTTTTCTGCGGATGATTTTTTCTATGAGATATGTGTCAGGCTGTTTAGTTTTGCTGAGCTCTTGTTCATAGAACCTGCCTTTGAGAATTTCTCCTCGGTGATCCTTTATTATATATGTGTTAAGGGTCCCGGGTTTAACTTGAACCACTGTAAATAATTCGGTGCTCCAGTTTCTCGTAAAGCCTCTCTTGAATAAGTGCTTATATTTGCTGATTCTTACTTGATCGCCTACCCTGTATTTGGCCTTTCTTGTTGTTGGCTGGTATCTAGGATAATAAACAGTCCTGATCAATTTTTGCTCATCAGATGGAGTTACTTCAGAGGGTTTCATGTTGATTGTGGAATGGACCGAGTTGTTATATTTATGTAGAAGTTCTGGAAGAATATTAAGCCATTTATAATTACCTTGCAGGGTAAATTGTTTATACATAAGATTTTTTAAGGTTCTGTTGAATCTCTCTACAATTGAGGCTTTGAGGTCACTGTAACTCGAATAATGTTTTATTGCCTGGCTTTTAATAAGTTGTTGAAACACTGAATTATAAAATTCTTTGCCATTATCTGTTTGCAAATAGCGGGGTGATCTTCCTGAATGATTGATGATTGTCCTGAGGGCTTCTGTAACACATGTTCCAGTCTTGGATTTGAGTGGCACAGCCCAGGCAAATTTTGAAAATGTGTCTATGACAGTGAGTAGATACTTGTAGCCCTTGTTGATTTGGTCTAAGTTTTTCAACTGTCCAGTTGCTAATTCAATCAAGTCGCTCTGCCATAAATCATCTATGCCCTTTGTGACTACTGGGAGTCTCTTATAATTATGTCTGGCTTGTCTGTGTAATTCATCAACAATAATTTGTCTAGACATAATATGAAAACAAGAATATTGCAACTATGGGGTGTTCAGCAGCTGAAACTGCAGGATTTTCTAAATATAATTTGTCCCCTATTTGTATTTTAAATTCCAAAGAGCCATCATCTTCAGTATAGGCTGTTTCTAATGTATCGGGATCTGTAAAATCCTCCAATTCTACACTGGTGATTTTTGGTTTGTTGTCAGCATTTGTTATTGATAAGGTGGGGTAGTGGTGTGCCTGTGGTTGAAGCCAATATTTGATCTTGATTGGTCTCAATGTGCCCCCAACAAAAAACTGGTAATAAAATTGTGCAGGGGACAGCATATATATTTTGCCACCTGGTGTAAATGGTGAATCATATTCTTTGTTGGGGATGCTGTACAATTCAAGAATTACTGTATGTTTTGGATTCTCGATTATGCCTGTTATTTCTTTTTCTGCTGTGAGCAATCTGCTTGTTACAGATTCAAGGTGCTCATTGATGGTCCTAACAACATCATCATGGCCTGGCTTGATTTTTATGTCCACAGCAAGTCTCTTGTATTGTTGCACAATATCTTGAAGCTGGGTGGCAAAAACAGACAGAGCATTTGCTTGATTGGATTCCATGGTCCCTAGCTGTTGCTTGATATTAGCTACAATTTGTTGCAAATTTTCAACAACTGCCAATTTTGAATTTTGAGCAGTAAGATCATGGACCTGTCTTCTGATATCCTCAAACAGGGCATGCAGTTCATTAATATGTTGATTGGTTGGTAGAGTGGCCACTGTCTGTGTGAGTTGTTTGATCTCTGTCTGGATATTCTTGATATCTTCTGATTTCAATATCCTATTCACTGCTCTCTTAATATTTTTAAGTTCCTGTGATGTGGGAAGATTTGAAACAGTATTCTGCAAAAATTCAAGTGCCAATTTCACATTGTTTAATTCAGATGCATCAGCCACATTTTGCATAGCATTTTGGAGCAGGGCTATATCTGCCTGAGAGGGTGTGGATTGTTGTAAAATTTCAAGCTTTGTTTGGATATCATCGATCAAGTGATGAAAATGAGATAGTTCAGATTCGGTGTTGAGGTTTTCAAGCTTTGTGATTTGGTGCTGGACACTAACAAGAGTGTCTACAATACCGGGCAGGCGAGTTTCTTGTACATTTGCCAAATCACTTTGCACTGCTGCTATGATACCTTCAAGATGGGTTATGGTACTTTGAATTTTTCCAAAATCTTCATATGTTTCAAGTTGCAGCTTAATATTTGCAACACTCCGAGTTATTGCATTCAAAGCATCAGAAGATGGCAAATTGTTCATAAAATTTTCAAGTGTCTCAATTTTTTCTTTAACCTCGGCTATGGCATTGTGCAGAGGATCCAGATTAGGTATCTGGAGTGACTGAATCTGTTCTTTTAGAGTGGAAATGACTAGATCAAAATCTTCTTGTGATTTTATGCTTTTGACAATTGTTTGGAGCTGTGCCTGGACATTATTTATCTGCTCTTCCAATTGCTGTTTCAATTGCTCGGAGTTGGTTGTCTGGGTCTTAAATTTGGCTTGAAGAGCTGCTACAGCTTCTTCTAAACTTTGAAAATTATCTAATGTTGCCAGATCAGTATATTTCTGAAGCAATAATTTAAGTTCAGAATCAATTTTAAGAAGAGGGTCCATGCATTGTGATTGTAAATTTGTAATTTCTAATTGAAGACTGGCATTTAGTGTGGTTTGTAAAGCTTGCAAATCACTTCTTAATTTCTTGACTCTGACATCAAGCATCAGAATCTCATCACTGTGATCTTCATGCCTTGTGTGGCCAAATATATCATTAGGCATTTTTGTTTTAATGGTTATTTATTATAGAGTATCTGATTCTTAATTCTATAAAAAAGGGTATAAGCTTGTCATATGATCCAGGGACCTCAATATATAAGCAGTCACCAGCAGAAACAGTATATACAGTGCCAGAAATCATGTTTGAGTGCTTAATTCTATAAATATTTCTCCCTATTGAAATCTTGACATCACCCTCAGGGGTTGTAATAAATTGCAATTGCCCACCTACAGGTAATTGGTAATGATTTAAATTATTGTTAAATATGTACAATGTTTTGCCTGTTTCATCATCATTATCTGTAAGTATGCTGTTCAGATGAATAATTAACAAGCCACTCAGTTTAGACAGCATATCAGGAGAGGGTTGTGGTGTTGGCAGGTCCATAATACCTTGTTTCTTGAACCCAAATAAGTTCATAGGCATGTTTATTTATTTCAAATCATGCTCTGTAATTGAGCATTGTTTGCCATTTTTCAAATTACAATGCCCCCAAGGTAAAGTATGTATGTCACATGATAAAATGCATCTCTTATCATCATGTGGGTCCAGGGCCACTTTTCTTACAACATTTGAAGTCAGCAAGTGATCCTCACTCTGAATTCTATTTTCTGATGTTCTGATTAAACTCTGGGATTTGATGCAATTTTCATAATCTTCAAATTGAAGATCTTTTTCAACAGTAACTCTGCCAATGCCCTTGGCCTTTTTGGCAACAGATCCACTACATGTTTCAAAAGTGTACATCTTGGCACTTAACCCAGCAAATTTCACAATAACATCACCAAGCGTCTCATCTTTTAACTTGCCAGGCACCTTTTTGTTGTGGGGTTGAATTCTTGTATGTTCACTGGTATCAAAGTATTGAAACAATTCAGGCTGTGCCATATCTTGATAAACATCTTCTGTTTGAATATCAAGAATAAAACTATCCGTGTCCATGTACAATAATTTTACACGATCACCATAAAAAGGTTTCAGCACATCATAATACAATGTTAACATATGTAATTTGGACAATTCCAATATCGCAGCCCCTACGTAAATAGGTTTATCAAACTTGATCTTTGTTTTCATCATGTTGAAAAGTGCCATGTGCTCATCATAAATTCTTCTGTAATTGAAGTTGGGCTTTGCAACCAATTTTTTGCTCCGGCTGGGGTCAGTAATTATTTTAACATCGGTATGTTTTCTGACATTTTCAATAGTTTTGCCATACACTGAATTCACCATCAATTTAAACAAGGCCTTATCAAATTGGCTCTTTGCAGATGTTCGAAGCTCCGTGTTTGTATCAATGTATGGTTTCAACCATTCTGAGTGCCTGAACCTCAAAACTTTGCCAACTTTGGTCACTTGGACACCATGTTTCATCAGGAACTGGAGGTTTTTGTAATATGTCACATATCCCTGTTTTGGCTCTAGAGTCATCATGAGCTTCTTCTGTTTAGAGCCAGGTGAGCACTGAACCTCGGGAATTGGGGGCAGATCAGAAAATGTATTGTGCAAATCATCAGGAATTGTCAGATCAACCTCTAGGAAGAGGCCACAGTCACTGTCATCAAAATCCTGAAGATCCTCAATATTAAAATCTTCGACCCACTCAAGCCCTGCATATGGCAGTTTTTGCATCATGGCATGACCATAGAGGTTGTTTGCATCTACATACAGTATATAATTTGATGGCCGTGCTGGATCATAATCGGGCAGCATAATATGCTTGTTATTTGCTCTGGCATATCTCTGGGAACATTGCACCATCCCTCCTCTTATACATTTCTCCATAAACAGATACATATCTTGATCGTGGATCAGATCCAATTGCATTTTGGTGTTGAAAAACATTGCAGACCATGCTAGGCCCGGGGCACTGTAAAAATATACTGGATCCAGTCCATAATTTTGCATGGAAGATTTTCTGAATGCCTGCAATATATCAGCTAAGAGGGTGACATCAAGTTTCAAATATGCCATGTGATAATCACCAAATGTCTTGCAATTTAAATTGTCCCACATCAACTGGGCATGGTGATAATCTTCATCACTGATTCCAGATCCTCTGATTTTGCTGTAAAACTCTTCTTGTGGTGGCAGGGAACACTCATCAAATTTAGAAAAATCTGTAACATAGTCATATGGATATACACCCTTTCGCCTAATTAATTTCAGGTCCTGATTTGGAAACAATGCACGTGTGATTTTGAATTGATCATCAGGTAATTGAGTGGCCAGTGTATCCAGGCTAGCAGATAAAAATCTGTAAGAATCAAGAAATCTTATGTGAATAGGAACACCATCAACTTTAATTATCTTGCTAATAGATATATATTTTTCATCATTTTCAGCTAAAATATTTAAATTCTGCTTCTCAAACCCCTCGTACCTGATCAAATGATGAAAATCATAATTGGATGCTCCATGGCAAAATATGGGGATAAATCTTGGTCTCTTGATCTTAATATTACAGCTATTACACAGGGCCATTAAGAATTTACCATCTGTATGAGAATGGTGATGTACCTTGATATTTGTATCTGAAAATTCACAATCACATACCGGGCATTTTTCTGCATTGTTGAAATCTTCAATCTGTTTCTCTGTTAAAGGCAACATGGGCTTTGATATTAATAAGATGTTAGATGCTATGTCACGGCACACATTTTCTATTATATGTGCAAATATTTTGATGGCATTTGGTCCCTTGTATGAATATTCTTTAATAACAACACCATCCCGTATAACCACACAACAAAAGCTGGAAGGTTCATGTTGCTGGTATGGTGTACTTGAAGATTCTTCGGGATCTGGATTTCAGGATGCAAAAGGTTTGAGGTTTGATTCAAAATCACAGACAATATATACTGGGTGTTCCAAGAAGGCTTCAAACTTTTTGAATCTGCAATTTTCACTTGGATTGGGCATCACCATATGAACAGGTTTATGGTTCCCACAGTATTTCAGATGCTCAATTAACTTGTTTTTTGCAATTTCTGCACTCTCTTCCCGAACCCCCTTCACCATTTTTCTACCATCAAATACAGTTAAGCATCTTCTTCACAACTTGAATATTTTTTTATATTTGTCTAGTTGTGTTCTCACTAAAGCTTGAAGATTATGTATCAGAGTGTAATGATATGTGCCATCCCCTTCAATTAAGAGCAAATCAATCGGAATAGCAGATTCATCATCAAGTGTACTGATTCTGAGAGGTGCTATTGGGCAATTGCCCGTGGAGCAAATAAATACATTAATAGATAATTGTTTGCCATTGATATGCCTGGCCCTTTTTTCAAATTTATCAATATTCTGAATAGACATTGGATATTCCAAACCCTCCATTGCATCGTCAAAATCATGTTCATGCTGTTTGTAATAAGTTATTCTCTCAGGATTCCTTGAAACTGGAAACAAAGCAGCTAATATACACCACAAAAAGCATTTCTGGTCGGTATTTTCTATATTAACCACGGCTCTTTTGTTTTTAATATTTGCAGGTAATGGCAAATATGTAGATCCTTTTAATGGGCTGAATTCAGAAATATTAACATATAACTTGTGCGGAGAGCCACATAGGCTCCATCCAGACTCTTTTGATGCAAATTCAGAGTGTTTAGTGTTCAGTTGATCTATCAACCTGCTTATTATTTTGTCTGAATTTGAATTTGAATATACTGGTACAGTTTCTGTTATGTGGGGCTGTGTAAATTTTGTGCCATTTGGCTTCTTATATTGTACAAACAATTTGAGGGACAGCTTATAAGAGCCATTTTGTGCATTTAGAATTGCCTGGAGATCAGAATTTCTACTGTTCAAGAAATTCTTAATGTCACATCTTGGCTCTGATACAAACCGGTGATCCCTTAATTGGCCGTTAAAACTGCTACGGATGGGTTCATAGCGTGGCTGTTTTGCTGCTCTGGCATTAACAGGTGCTTCGTGTCTTCTTTTCAGACCAGATGTAGATGGTTGTGTTGATGATTGTGCAGAGCAAGTATCTTTATGTGTATATGTGAAGTATTGCATGCTGTATTTTCTATTGCATTTGG
Source organism: Lepisma saccharinum (assembly GCF_977018435.1). Lineage (NCBI taxonomy): Eukaryota > Metazoa > Arthropoda > Insecta > Zygentoma > Lepismatidae > Lepisma > Lepisma saccharinum. The sequence continues at coordinate 643,633 of NW_028142970.1, read as the reverse complement.
GGCAAATTATTGTGGGAGTTCTGTATTTGTCCGGGTTATAAATTTTTTGGTGCTTGGCCCAATTGGGGCTGGATATATTCTTATTGCATTGATTACAATGTTTTTGATTCGGCATTTTTGTTGTTGTTTATTATATACAATTTCCTGGGATTCAAATCAAAATTCTATGCTGGATAAAAATATCAGTTGGGTTCAGTACTGTGCTTTGTGTGTGTGTGTATGTATATATGTGTGTATGTGTATTAATATTTTTGGCTTTGGTATTTATATACAATTTCCTGGGGTTCAAATCAAAACTCTATGCTGGATCAGTTGAGTTCAGTGCAGACAAAAAAACTGCATAGCTCTATGTCAATTAGTTCTTGAGATATTGTATTTAGGAACCACTTTGGCCCCCCTGCCAAAAATTGGCTTTTATTGCATCAGTGTATATTGTCTCTATGACCTTACTTGGGTTATTCCGCCAAATTATATGCTTCAAGTCTCCTATACTTTGGTGGAGCCTGTTCAGGTTCTATCCCCCACTTGTGGGTTCCACTGCCGAGCCAGCAATGGTGAAGAATCTGCACTGTGCCCTGGCTTTTATAGTTTTGTCGGACCAATCAAAACCTTGCTTGCTTTAGCCAATCAGAAAACACCACATAATCACATTATGTCATAACCATTTAATCAATTAATATTGCACAACATGATGCAATACAAGTGGACCGGGAAGTAAATATGTATGGATGTGGGTGGGTGGGTGTGGGGGTGGGTAGGGGTGGGTGGGTGTGGGTGTATGTGGGTGGGGGTGGGTGGGGGTGGGGGTGCATCTTGGCTTAGTTTTAAGTGCTGTGTTCAAAATAAAAATATAATGGCTGGTAGCTATATCCAAGCCCTATTATAATTTTTGTTTCTCCATTCTGTCACTAATTTTGATCCTAGGACAATTATATTTATGGGGGTGACTCTGCATGGCCCCCAGAGCAACATACTGAAATTTTGAAAAAATCGATTATTTTATTTTTGCAATTTTCACTAATTTTGATCCTAGGCCAGTAATATTTTATGGGGTGACTCAGCATAGCCCCCTGAGCAACATACTCAAATTTTGAAAAAATCGATAATTTTTTGGATTTTGATTATCTCTGGAACCATGAATCCTAGAGACATGGGGTTTGTTGCTTTGGCCTGGGCATTTCAAGATGCAACTTTTTGATCTCTATAAATTTTTCAAAATATCTTGTTGTTCTCTAGATCTTGAATAACTTGCCTATTTTTCAAGATATCAGCATGGGAGTTGCATATTTGAAATCTAGAAGCTGTTTAGAAGTTTTGTTAAAAAATCGATAATTTTTTGAATTTGAGATTTTTTCAAAAACTATCAGTACTGGAGACTTGAAATTTTGTAGGCATATTCTAGGCATAATTCTCTACATTTTATGTCTCTATAATTTTCCTGATATATGCAATATTTAAGCTGTAAATCTCTGATTTATGTCTGTTCTATAAATAGAATTTTCTGAAAAATACAATATTAACAATAATTTTGATTATCTCTGGAACCATGAATGCTAGAGACATGGGGCTTGGTGATTTCTCATGGGCATTTCAAGATGCAACTTTTTGATCTCTATAAATTTTTCAAAATATCTTGCTGTTCTCTAGATCTTGAATAACTTGCCTATTTTTCAAGATAGGTGCATGGGGGTTGCATATTTGAAATCTAGAGGCTGTTTAGAAGTTTTGTTAAAAAATCGATAATTTTTTGAATTTGAGATTTTTAAAAAACTAACAGTACTGGAGACTTGAAATTTTGTAGACATATTCTAGGCATGATTCTCTACATTTTTTGTCTCTATAATTTTTCTGATATATGAAATATTTAAGCTATAAATGCCTAATTTTTATAAATAGAATTTTCTGAAAAATACAATATTAACAAAATTTTGAAATCTATACATGCTAGGGCACTATAACAGTTACTATACTTAAGATATCATACAATATCAAGAAGAGCATATTTTTGACAAGTTTATGGACAACAATCTCACAAAAGTGCCTTTTGTAAGTGTAGCCTCATCAATCTGAGGGGGGTCATACTTTCCGAAGGGCATTTTTACAAAAATCTTGGATTAGAGGGGGGTTCCACACTAGAGCAAAAAGCTCATATGGGCATGTTAAGCAAGTTTTAAGTGTAAGCAAATCTGCTGGAGGGGGGTTCATACTTTCGTGAGTTTATCCCACCACAAACCCCACTACTGGAGACATCAAAATTTTGGACGAATTTTTTAACAATTCTCAAATTTTCAGATAGGAGGTTCCAGATAAGGTCAAAAACTACATACTCAGATCTTCACCAGACTTTGCAGGGATACATTGGATGTCAAGACACGTGGAAAAAACGTACAAAACAAGAGATTGGAGACATCAAGATTTTGGACGAATTTTTTAAGAATTTTCAAATTTTCAGATAGGATGTTCCAGATAAGGTCAAAAACTACATACTCAGATCTTCACCAAACGTTGCAGGGATACTTTGCATGTCAAGACACGTGGAAAAAACGTACAAAACAAGAGATTGGGGATATCAAGATTTTGGACGAATTTTTTAAGAATTTTCAAATTTTCAGGAAGGAGGTTCCATATAAGGTCAAAAACTACATACTCAGATCTTCACCAAACTTTGCAGGGATACATTGGATGTCAAGACACGTGGAAAAAACGTACAAAACAAGAGATTGGAGACATCAAGATTTTGGACGAATTTTTTAAGAATTTTCAAATTTTCAGATGGGAGGTTCCAGATAAGGTCAAAAACTACATACTCAGATCTTCACCAAACGTTGCAGGGATACTTTGCATGTCAAGACACGTGGAAAAAACGTACGAAACAAGAGACTGGGGACATCAAGATTTTGGACGAATTTTTTAAGAATTTTCAAATTTTTAGAAAGGAGGTTCCATATAAGGTCAAAAACTACATACTCAGATCTTCACCAAACTTTGCAGGGATACATTGGATGTCAAGACACGTGGGAAAAACGTACAAAACAAGAGATTGGAGACATCAAAATTTTGGACGAATTTTTTAACAATTTTCAAATTTTCAGATAGGAGGTTCCAGATAAGGTCAAAAACTACATACTCAGATCTTCACCAAACTTTGCAGGGATACATTGGATGTCAAGACACCTGGAAAAAACATACAAAACATAGGATTGGGGACATCAAGATTTTGGTCGAATTTTTTAAGAATTTTCAAATTTTCAGATAGGAGGTTCCATATAAGGTCAAAAACTACATACTCAGATCTTCACCAAACTATGCAGGGATACATTGGATGTCAAGACACGCGGAAATAACGTACAACACAAGAGATTGGAGACATCAAGATTTTGGACGAATTTTTTAAGAATTTTCAAATTTTCAGATAGGAAGTTCCATATAAGGTCAAAAACTACATACTCAGATCTTCACCAAACATTGCAGGGATACATTGGATGTCAAGACACGTGGAAAAAACGTACGAAACAAGAGATTGGAGACATCAAGATTTTGGATGAATTTTTTAAGAATTTTCAAATTTTCAGATAGGAGGTTCCAGATAAGGTCAAAAACTACATACTCAGATCTTCACCAAACGTTGCAGGGATACTTTGCATGTCAAGACACGTGGAAAAAACGTACAAAACAAGAGATTGGAGACATCAAGATTTTCGACGAATTTTTTAAGAATTTTCAAATTTTCAGATGGGAGGTTCCAGATAAGGTCAAAAACGACATACTCAGATCTTCACCAAACTTTGCATGGATACATTGGATGTCAAGACACGTGGAAAAAACGTACAAAACAAGAGATTGGAGACATCAAGATTTTGGACGAATTTTTGAGGAATTTTCAAATTTTCAGAAATCAGGTTCCAGATAAGGTCAAAAACTACATAATCAGATCTTCACCAAACTTTGCAGGGATACATTGGATGTCAAGACACGTGGGAAAAACGTACAAAACAAGAGATTGGAGACATCAAGATTTTGGACGAATTTTTTAACAATTTTGAAATTTTCAGATAGGAGGTTCCAGATAAGGTCAAAAACTACATACTCAGATCTTCACCAAACTTTGCAGGGATACATTGGATGTCAAGACACGTGAAAAAAACGTACGAAACAAGAGATTGGGGTCATCAAAGTTTTGGACGGATTTTTTAGGAATTTTCAATTTTCAGATGGGAGGTTCCAGATAAGGTCAAAAACTACATACTCAGATGTTCACCAAATTTTGCAGGGATACATTGGATATCAAGACACGTGGAAAAAACGTACAAAACAAGAGATTGGAGACATCAAGATTTTGGACGAATTTTTTAAGAATTTTCAAATTTTCAGATAGGAGGTTCCATATAAGGTCAAAAACTACATACTCAGATCTTCACCAAACTTTGCAGGGATACATTGGATGACAAGACACGTGGAAAAAACGTACAAAACAAGAGATTGGGGTCATCAAGATTTTGGACGGATTTTTTAGGAATTTTCAAATTTTCAGATGGGAGGTTCCATATAAGGTCAAAAACTACATACTCAGATCTTCATAAAACTTTGCAGGGATACATTGGATGTCAAGACACGTGGAAAAAACGTACATAACAAGATATTGGAGACATCAAGATTTTGGACGAATTTTTTAAGAATTTTCAAATTTTCAGAAAGGATGTTCCAGATAAGGTCAAAAACGACATACTCAGATCTTCACCAAACTTTGCAGGGATACATTGGATGTGAAGACACGTGGAAAAAACGTACAAAACAAGAGATTGGAAACATCAAGATTTTGGACGAATTTTTTAAGAATTTTCAAATTTTCAGATAGGAGGTTCCAGATAAGGTCAAAAACTACATACTCAGATCTTCACCAAACTTTGCAGGGATACATTGGATGTCAAGACACGTGGAAAAAACGTACAAAACAAGAGATTGGAGACATCAAGATTTTGGACGAATTTTTGAGGAATTTTCAAATTTTCAGAAATGAGGTTCCAGATATAGTCAAAAACTACATACTCAGATCTTCACCAAACGTTGCAGGGATACTTTGCATGTCAAGACACGTGGAAAAAACGTACAAAACAAGAGATTGGAGACATCAAGATTTTCGACGAATTTTTTAAGAATTTTCAAATTTTCAGATGGGAGGTTCCAGATAAGGTCAAAAACGACATACTCAGATCTTCACCAAACTTTGCAGGGATACTCTGCATGTCAAGACACGTGGAAAAAAAGTACAAAACAAGAGATTGGAGACATCAAGATTTTCGACGAATTTTTTAAGAATTTTCAAATTTTCAGAAAGGATGTTCCAGATAAGGTCAAAACCGACATACTCAGATTTTCACCAAACTTTGCAGGGATACATTGGATGTCAAGACACGTGGAAAAAACGTACAAAACAAGAGATTGGAGACATCAAGATTTTGGACGATTTTTTTAAGAATTTTCAAATTTTCAGATAGGAGGTTCCAGATAAGGTCAAAAACTACATACTCAGATCTTCACCAAGCTTTGCAGGGATACATTGGATGTCAAGACACGTGGAAAAAACGTACAAAACAAGAGATTGGAGACATCAAGATTTTGGACGAATTTTTGAGGAATTTTCAAATTTTCAGAAATGAGGTTCCAGATAAGGTCAAAAACTACATACTCAGATCTTCACCAAACTTTGCAGGGATACATTGGATGTCAAGACACGTGGGAAAAACGTACAAAACAAGAGATTGGAGACATCAAAATTTTGGACGAATTTTTTAACAATTTTCAAATTTTCAGATAGGAGGTTCCAGATAAGGTCAAAAACTACATACTCAGATCTTCACCAGACTTTGCAGGGATACATTGGATGTCAAGACACGTGGAAAAAACGTACAAAACAAGAGATTGGAGACATCAAGATTTTGGACGAATTTTTTAAGAATTTTCAAATTTTCAGATAGGATGTTCCAGATAAGGTCAAAAACTACATACTCAGATCTTCACCAAACGTTGCAGGGATACTTTGCATGTCAAGACACGTGGAAAAAACGTACAAAACAAGAGATTGGGGACATCAAGATTTTGGACGAATTTTTTAAGAATTTTCAAATTTTCAGAAAGGAGGTTCCATATAAGGTCAAAAACTACATACTCAGATCTTCACCAAACTTTGCAGGGATACATTGGATGTCAAGACACGTGGAAAAAACGTACAAAACAAGAGATTTGAGACATCAAGATTTTGGACGAATTCTTTAAGAGTTTTCAAATATTCAGATAGGAGGGTCCAGATAAGGTCAAAAACTACATACTCAGATCTTCACCAAACTTTGCAGGGATACATTGGATGTCAAGACACGTGGAAAAAACGTACAAAACAAGAGATTGGAGACATCAAGATTTTGGACGAATTTTTGAGGAATTTTCAAATTTTCAGAAATGAGGTTCCAGATATGGTCAAAAACTACATACTCAGATCTTCACCAAACGTTGCAGGGATACTTTGCATGTCAAGACACGTGGAAAAAACGTACAAAACAAGAGAATGGAGACATCAAGATTTTCGACGAACTTTTTAAGAATTTTCAAATTTTCAGATGGGAGGTTCCAGATAAGGTCAAAAACGACATACTCAGATCTTCACCAAACTTTGCAGGGATACTCTGCATGTCAAGACACGTGGAAAAAACGTACAAAACAAGAGATTGGAGACATCAAGATTTTCGACGAATTTTTTAAGAATTTTCAAATTTTCAGAAAGGATGTTCCAGATAAGGTCAAAACCGACATACTCAGATCTTCACCAAACTTTGCAGGGATACATTGGATGTCAAGACACGTGGAAAAAACGTACAAAACAAGAGATTGGAGACATCAAGATTTTGGACGATTTTTTTTAGAATTTTCAAATTTTCAGATAGGAGGTTCCAGATAAGGTCAAAAACTACATACTCAGATCTTCACCAAGCTTTGCAGGGATACATTGGATGTCAAGACACGTGGAAAAAACGTACAAAACAAGAGATTGGAGACATCAAGATTTTGGACGAATTTTTGTGGAATATTCAAATTTTCAGAAATGAGGTTCCAGATAAGGTCAAAAACTACATACTCAGATCATCACCAAACTTTGCAGGGATACATTGGATGTCAAGACACGTGGGAAAAACGTACAAAACAAGAGATTGGAGACATCAAAATTTTGGACGAATTTTTTCAAAATTTTCAAATTTTCAGATAGGAGGTTCCAGATAAGGTCAAAAACTACATACTCAGATCTTCACCAGACTTTGCAGGGATACATTGGATGTCAAGACACGTGGAAAAAACGTACAAAACAAGAGATTGGAGACATCAAGATTTTGGACGAATTTTTTAAGAATTTTCAAATTTTCAGATAGGATGTTCCAGATAAGGTCAAAAACTACATACTCAGATCTTCACCAAACGTTGCAGGGATACTTTGCATGTCAAGACACGTGGAAAAAACGTACAAAACAAGAGATTGGGGATATCAAGATTTTGGACGAATTTTTTAAGAATTTTCAAATTTTCAGGAAGGAGGTTCCAGATAAGGTCAAAAACTACATACTCAGATCTTCAACAAACTTTGCAGGGATACATTGGATGTCGAGACACGTGGAAAAAACGTACAAAACAAGAGATTGGAGACATCAAGATTTTGGACGAATTTTTTAAGAATTTTCAAATTTTCAGATGGGAGGTTCCAGATAAGGTCAAAAACGACATACTCAGATCTTCACCAAACTTTTCAGGGATACATTGGATGTCAAGACACGTGGAAAAAACGTACAAAACAAGAGATTGGATACATCAAGATTTTGGACGAATTTTTTAAGAATTTTCAAATTTTCGGATAGGAGGTTCCATATAAGGTCAAAAACTACATACTCAGATCTTCACCAAACTTTGCAGGGATACATTGGATGTCAAGACACGTGTAAAAAACATACAAAACAAGAGATTGGGGTCATCAAGATTTTGGACGGATTTTTTAGGAATTTTCAAATTTTCAGATGGGAGGTTCCAGATAAGGTCAAAAACGACATACTCAGATCTTCACCAAACTTTTCAGGGATACATTGGATGTCAAGACACGTGGAAAAAACGTACAAAACAAGAGATGGGGACATCAAGATTTTGGACGAATTTTTTAAGAATTTTCAAATTTTCAGAAAGGATGTTCCAGATAAGGTCAAAACCGACATACTCAGATCTTCACCAAACTTTGCAGGGATACATTGGATGTCAAGACACGTGGAAAAAACGTACAAAACAAGAGATTGGAGACATCAAGATTTTGGACGATTTTTTTAAGAATTTTCAAATTTTCAGATAGGAGGTTCCAGATAAGGTCAAAAACTACATACTCAGATCTTCACCAAGCTTTGCAGGGATACATTGGATGTCAAGACACGTGGAAAAAACGTACAAAACAAGAGATTGGAGACATCAAGATTTTGGACGAATTTTTGAGGAATTTTCAAATTTTCAGAAATGAGGTTCCAGATAAGGTCAAAAACTACATACTCAGATCTTCACCAAACTTTGCAGGGATACATTGGATGTCAAGACACGTGGGAAAAACGTACAAAACAAGAGATTGGAGACATCAAAATTTTGGACGAATTTTTTAACAATTTTCAAATTTTCAGATAGGAGGTTCCAGATAAGGTCAAAAACTACATACTCAGATCTTCACCAGAATTTGCAGGGATACATTGGATGTCAAGACACGTGGAAAAAACGTACAAAACAAGAGATTGGAGACATCAAGATTTTGGACGAATTTTTTAAGAATTTTCAAATTTTCAGATAGGATGTTCCAGATAAGGTCAAAAACTACATACTCAGATCTTCACCAAACGTTGCAGGGATACTTTGCATGTCAAGACACGTGGAAAAAACGTACAAAACAAGAGATTGGGGATATCAAGATTTTGGACGAATTTTTTAAGAATTTTCAAATTTTCAGATGGGAGGTTCCAGATAAGGTCAAAAACGACATACTCAGATCTTCACCAAACTTTTCAGGGATACATTGGATGTCAAGACACGTGGAAAAAACGTACAAAACAAGAGATTGGATACATCAAGATTTTGGACGAATTTTTTAAGAATTTTCAAATTTTCGGATAGGAGGTTCCATATAAGGTCAAAAACTACATACTCAGATCTTCACCAAACTTTGCAGGGATACATTGGATGTCAAGACACGTGTAAAAAACATACAAAACAAGAGATTGGGGTCATCAAGATTTTGGACGGATTTTTTAGGAATTTTCAAATTTTCAGATGGGAGGTTCCAGATAAGGTCAAAAACGACATACTCAGATCTTCACCAAACTTTTCAGGGATACATTGGATGTCAAGACACGTGGAAAAAACGTACAAAACAAGAGATTGGGGACATCAAGATTTTGGACGAATTTTTTAAGAATTTTCAAATTTTCAGAAAGGAGGTTCCATATAAGGTCAAAAACTACATACTCAGATCTTCACCAAACTTTGCAGGGATACATTGGATGTCAAGACACGTGGAAAAAACGTACAAAACAAGAGATTGGAGACATCAAGATTTTGGACGAATTCTTTAAGAGTTTTCAAATATTCAGATAGGAGGGTCCAGATAAGGTCAAAAACTACATACTCAGATCTTCACCAAACTTTGCAGGGATACATTGGATGTCAAGACACGTGGAAAAAACGTACAAAACAAGAGATTGGAGACATCAAGATTTTGGACGAATTTTTGAGGAATTTTCAAATTTTCAGAAATGAGGTTCCAGATATGGTCAAAAACTACATACTCAGATCTTCACCAAACGTTGCAGGGATACTTTGCATGTCAAGACACGTGGAAAAAACGTACAAAACAAGAGAATGGAGACATCAAGATTTTCGACGAATTTTTAAGAATTTTCAAATTTTCAGATGGGAGGTTCCAGATAAGGTCAAAAACGACATACTCAGATCTTCACCAAACTTTGCAGGGATACTCCGCATGTCAAGACACGTGGAAAAAACGTACAAAACAAGAGATTGGAGACATCAAGATTTTCGACGAATTTTTTAAGAATTTTCAAATTTTCAGAAAGGATGTTCCAGATAAGGTCAAAACCGACATACTCAGATCTTCACCAAACTTTGCAGGGATACATTGGATGTCAAGACACGTGGAAAAAACGTACAAAACAAGAGATTGGAGACATCAAGATTTTGGACGATTTTTTTAAGAATTTTCAAATTTTCAGATAGGAGGTTCCAGATAAGGTCAAAAACTACATACTCAGATCTTCACCAAGCTTTGCAGGGATACATTGGATGTCAAGACACGTGGAAAAAACGTACAAAACAAGAGATTGGAGACATCAAGATTTTGGACGAATTTTTGAGGAATTTTCAAATTTTCAGAAATGAGGTTCCAGATAAGGTCAAAAACTACATACTCAGATCTTCACCAAACTTTGCAGGGATACATTGGATGTCAAGACACGTGGGAAAAACGTACAAAACAAGAGATTGGAGACATCAAAATTTTGGACGAATTTTTTAACAATTTTCAAATTTTCAGATAGGAGGTTCCAGATAAGGTCAAAAACTACATACTCAGATCTTCACCAGAATTTGCAGGGATACATTGGATGTCAAGACACGTGGAAAAAACGTACAAAACAAGAGATTGGAGACATCAAGATTTTGGACGAATTTTTTAAGAATTTTCAAATTTTCAGATAGGATGTTCCAGATAAGGTCAAAAACTACATACTCAGATCTTCACCAAACGTTGCAGGGATACTTTGCATGTCAAGACACGTGGAAAAAACGTACAAAACAAGAGATTGGGGATATCAAGATTTTGGACGAATTCTTTAAGAATTTTCAAATTTTCAGAAAGGAGGTTCCATATAAGGTCAAAAACTACATACTCAGATCTTCACCAAACTTTGCAGGGATACATTGGATGTCAAGACACGTGGAAAAAACGTACAAAACAAGAGATTGGAGACATCAAGATTTTGGACGAATTTTTTAAGAATTTTCAAATTTTCAGATGGGAGGTTCCAGATAAGGTCAAAAACGACATACTCAGATCTTCACCAAACGTTGCAGGGATACTTTGCATGTCAAGACACGTGGAAAAAACGTACGAAACAAGAGACTGGGGACATCAAGATTTTGGACGAATTTTTTAAGAATTTTCAAATTTTTAGAAAGGAGGTTCCATATAAGGTCAAAAATTACATACTCAGATCTTCACCAAACATTGCAGGGATACATTGGATGTCAAGACACGTGGAAAAAACGTACAAAACAAGAGATTGGAGACATCAAGATTTTCCACGAATTTTTTAAGAATTTTCAAATTTTCAGATGGGAGGTTCTAGATAAGGTCAAAAACGACATACTCAGATCTTCACCAAACTTTGCATGGATACATTGGATGTCAAGACACGTGGAAAAAACATACAAAACATAGGATTGGGGACATCAAGATTTTGGACGAATTTTTTAAGAATTTTCAATTTTTCAGAAAGGAGGTTCCAGATAAGGTCAAAAACTACATACTCAGATCTTCACCAAACTTTGCAGGGATACATTGGATGTCAAAACACATGGAAAAAACGTACAAAAAAAGAGATTGGAGACATCAAGATTTTGGACGAATTTTTTAAGAATTTTCAAATTTTCAGATAGGAGGTTCCATATAAGGTCAAAAACTACATACTCAGATCTTCAACAAACTTTGCAGGGATACATTGGATGTCAAGACACGTGGAAAAAACATACAAAATATAGGATTGGGGACATCAAGATTTTGGTCGAATTTTTTAAGAATTTTCAAATTTTCAGATAGGATGTTCCAGATAAGGTCAAAAACTACATACTCAGATCTTCACCAAACTTTGCAGGGATACATTGGATGTCAAGACACGTGGAAAAAACATACAAAACATAGGATTGGGGATATCAAGATTTTGGTCAAATTTTTTAAGAACTTTCAAATTTTCAGATAGGAGGTTCCATATAAGGTCAAAAACTACATACTCAGATCTTCACCAAACATTGCAGGGATACATTGGATGTCAAGACACGTGGAAAAAACGTACAAAACAAGAGATTGGAGACATCAAGATTTTGGACGAATTTTTGAAGAATTTTCAAACTTTCAGATAGGAGGTTCCAGATAAGGTCAAAAACTACATACTCAGATCTTCACCAAACGTTGCAGGGATACATTGGATGTCAAGACACGTGGAAAAAACGTACAAAACAAAGGGATTGGAAACATCAAGATTTTGGACGAATTTTTTAAGAATTTTCAAATTTTCAGAAAGGAGGTTCCATATAAGGTCAAAAACTACATACTCAGATCATCACCAAACTTTGAAGGGATACATTGGATGTCAAGACACGTGGAAAAAACGTACAAAACAAGAGATTGGAGACATCAAGATTTTGGACGGATTTTTTAGGAATTTTCAAATTTTCAGATGGGAGGTTCCAGATAAGGTCAAAAACTACATACTCAGATCTTCACCAAACTTTGCAGGGATACATTGGATGTCGAGACACGTGGAAAAAAAGGTACAAAACAAGAGATTGGAGACATCAAGATTTTGGACGAATTTTTTAAGAATTTTCAAATTTTCAGATGGGAGGTTCCAGATAAGGTCAAAAACGACATACTCAGATCTTCACCAAACTTTTCAGGGATACATTGGATGTCAAGACACGTGGAAAAAACGTACAAAACAAGAGATTGGATACATCAAGATTTTGGACGAATTTTTTAAGAATTTTCAAATTTTCGGATAGGAGGTTCCATATAAGGTCAAAAACTACATACTCAGATCTTCACCAAACTTTGCAGGGATACATTGGATGTCAAGACACGTGTAAAAAACATACAAAACAAGAGATTGGGGTCATCAAGATTTTGGACGGATTTTTTAGGAATTTTCAAATTTTCAGATGGGAGGTTCCAGATAAGGTCAAAAACGACATACTCAGATCTTCACCAAACTTTTCAGGGATACATTGGATGTCAAGACACGTGGAAAAAACGTACAAAACAAGAGATTGGAGACATCAAGATTTTGGACGGATTTTTTAGGAATTTTCAAATTTTCAGATGGGAGGTTCCAGATAAGGTCAAAAACTACATACTCAGATCTTCACCAAACTTTCCAGGGATACATTGGATGTCGAGACACGTGGAAAAAACGTACAAAACAAGAGATTGGAGACATCAAGATCTTGGACGAATTTTTTAAGAATTTTCAAATTTTCAGATGGGAGGTTCCAGATAAGGTCAAAAACGACATACTCAGATCTTCACCAAACTTTTCAGGGATACATTGGATGTCAAGACACGTGGAAAAAACGTACAAAACAAGAGATTGGATACATCAAGATTTTGGACGAATTTTTTAAGAATTTTCTAATTTTCAGATAGGAGGTTCCATATAAGGTCAAAAACTACATACTCAGATCTTCACCAAACTTTGCAGGGATACATTGGATGTCAAGACACGTGGAAAAAACATACAAAACAAGAGATTGGAGTCATCAAGATTTTGGACGGATTTTTTAGGAATTTTCAAATTTTCAGATGGGAGGTTCCAGATAAGGTCAAAAACTACATACTCAGATCTTCACCAAACTTTGCAGGGATACATTGGATGTCAAGACACGTGGAAAAAACGTACAAAACAAGAGATTGGAGACATCAAGATTTTGGACGAATTTTTTAAGAATTTTCAAATTTTCAGAAAGGAGGTTCCAGATAAGGTCAAAAACTACATACTCAGATCTTCACCAAACTTTGCAGGGATACATTGGATGTCAAGACACATGGAAAAAACGTACAAAACAAGAGATTGGAGACATCAAGATTTTGGTCAAATTTTTTAAGAATTTTCAAATTTTCAGATAGGAGGTTCCATATAAGGTCAAAAACTACATACTCAGATCTTCACCAAACTTTGCAGGGATACATTGGATGTCAAGACACGTGGAAAAAACATACAAAACATAGGATTGGGGACATCAAGATTTTGGTCGAATTTTTTAAGAATTTTCAAATTTTCAGATAGGATGTTCCATATAAGGTCAAAAACTACATACTCAGATCTTCACCAAACTTTGCAGGGATACATTGGATGTCAAGACACGTGGAAAAAACGTACAAAACAAGGGATTGGAGACATCAAGATTTTGGACGAATTTTTTAAGAATTTTCAAATTTTCAGATGGGAGGTTCCAGATAAGGTCAAAAACGACATACTCAGATCTTCATCAAACTTTTCAGGGATACATTGGATGTCAAGACACGTGCAAAAAACATACAAAACATAGGATTGGGGACATCATGATTTTGGTCAATTTTTTTAAAAATTTTCAAATTTTCAGATAGGAGGTTCCATATAAGGTCAAAGAATACATACTCAGATCTTCACCAAACTTTGCAGGGATACATTGGATGTCAAGACACATGGAAAAAACGTACAAAACAAGAGATTTGAGACATCAAGATTTTGGTCAAATTTTTTAAGAATTTTCAAATTTTCAGATAGGAGGTTCCATATAAGGTCAAAAACTACATACTCAGATCTTCACCAAACTTTGCAGGGATACATTGGATGTCAAGACACGTGGAAAAAACATACAAAATATAGGATTGGGGACATCAAGATTTTGGTCGAATTTTTTAAGAATTTTCAAATTTTCAGATAGGATGTTCCATATAAGGTCAAAAACTACATACTCAGATCTTCACCAAACTTTGCAGGGATACATTGGATGTCAAGACACGTGGAAAGAACATACAAAACATAGGATTGGGGATATCAAGATTTTGGTCAAATTTTTTAAGAACTTTCAAATTTTCAGATAGGAGGTTCCATATAAGGTCAAAAACTACATACTCAGATCTTCATCAAACTTTGCATGGATACATTGGATGTCAAGACACGTGGAAAAAACATACAAAACAAGAGATTGGAGACATCAAGATTTTGGACGAATTTTTTAAGAATTTTCAAATTTTCAGAAAGGAGGTTCCAGATAAGGTCAAGAACTACATACTCAGATCTTCACCAAACGTTGCAGGGATACATTGGATGTCAAGACACTTGGAAAAAACATACAAAACATAGGATTAGGGACATCAAGATTTTGGTCGAATTTTTTAAGAATTTTCTAATTTTCAGATAGGAGGTTCCATATAAGGTCAAAAACTACATACTCAGATCTTCACCAAACTTTGCAGGGATACATTGCATGTCAAGACACGTGGAAAAAACGTACAAAACAAGAGATTGGGGTCATCAAGATTTTGGACGGATTTTTTAGGAATTTTCAAATTTTCAGATGGGAGGTTCCAGATAAGGTCAAAAACTACATACTCACATCTTCACCAAACTTTGCAGGGATACATTGGATGTCAAGACACGTGGAAAAAACATACAAAACAAGAGATTGGAGACATCAAGATTTTGGACGAATTTTTTAAGAATTTTCAAATTTTCAGAAAGGATGTTCCAGATAAGGTCAAAAACTACATACTCAGATCTTCACCATACTTTTCAGTTATACATTGGATGTCAAGACACGTGGAAAAAACATACAAAACATAGGATTGGGGACATCAAGATTTTGGTCAAATTTTTTAAGAATTTTCAAATTTTCAGATAGGAGGTTCCATATAAGGTCAAAAACTACATACTCAGATCTTCACCAAACTTTGCAGGGATACATTGAATGTCAAGACACGTGGAAAAAACGTACAAAACAAGAGATTGGGGTCATCAAGATTTTGGACGGATTTTTTAGGAATTTTCAAATTTTCAGATGGGAGGTTCCAGATAAGGTCAAAAACTACATACTCAGATCTTCAGCAAACTTTGCAGGGATACATTGGATGTCAAGACACGTGGAAAAAACGTACAAAACAAGAGATTGGAGACATCAAGATTTTGGACGAATTTTTTAAGAATTTTCAAATTTTCAGAATGGATGTTCCAGATAAAGTCAAAAACGACATACTCAGATCTTCACCAAACTTTGCAGGGATACATTGGATGTCAAGACACGTGGAAAAAACGTACAAAACAAGAGATTGGAGACATCAAGATTTTGGACGGATTTATTAGGAATTTTCAAATTTTCAGATGGGAGGTTCCAGATAAGGTCAAAAACGACATACTCAGATCCTCACCAAACTTTTCAGGGATACATTGGATGTCAAGACACGTGGAAAAAACGTACAAAACAAGAGATTGGAGACATCAAGATTTTGGACGGATTTTTTAGGAATTTTCAAATTTTCAGATGGGAGGTTCCAGATAAGGTCAAAAACTACATACTCAGATCTTCACCAAACTTTGCAGGGATAAATTGGATGTCGAGACACGTGGAAAAAACGTACAAAACAAGAGATTGCAGACATCAAGATTTTGGACGAATTTTTTAAGAATTTTCAAATTTTCAGATGGGAGGTTCCAGATAAGGTCAAAAACGACATACTCAGATCTTCATCAAACTTTTCAGGGATACATTGGATGTCAAGACACGTGCAAAAAGCATACAAAACATAGGATTGGGGACATCATGATTTTGGTCAAATTTTTTAAAAATTTTCAAATTTTCAGATAGGAGGTTCCATATAAGGTCAAAGAATACATACTCAGATCTTCACCAAACTTTGCAGGGATACATTGGATGTCAAGACACATGGAAAAAACGTACAAAACAAGAGATTTGAGACATCAAGATTTTGGTCAAATTTTTTAAGAATTTTCAAATTTTCAGATAGGAGGTCCCATATAAGGTCAAAAACTACATACTCAGATCTTCACCAAACTTTGCAGGGATACATTGGATGTCAAGACACGTGGAAAAAACATACAAAATATAGGATTGGGGACATCAAGATTTTGGTCGAATTTTTTAAGAATTTTCAAATTTTCAGATAGGATGTTCCATATAAGGTCAAAAACTACATACTCAGATCTTCACCAAACTTTGCAGGGATACATTGGATGTCAAGACACGTGGAAAGAACATACAAAACATAGGATTGGGGATATCAAGATTTTGGTCAAATTTTTTAAGAACTTTCAAATTTTCAGATAGGAGGTTCCATATAAGGTCAAAAACTACATACTCAGATCTTCATCAAACTTTGCATGGATACATTGGATGTCAAGACACGTGGAAAAAACATACAAAACAAGAGATTGGAGACATCAAGATTTTGGACGAATTTTTTAAGAATTTTCAAATTTTCAGAAAGGAGGTTCCAGATAAGGTCAAGAACTACATACTCAGATCTTCACCAAACGTTGCAGGGATACATTGGATGTCAAGACACATGGAAAACGTACAAAACAAGAGATTGGAGACATCAAGATTTTGGATGAATTTTTTAAGAATTTTCAAATTTTCAGATAGGAAGTTCCATATAAGGTCAAAAACTACATACTCAGATCTTCACCAAACTTTGAAGGGATACATTGGATGTCAAGACACGTGGAAAAAACATACAAAACATAGGATTAGGGACATCAAGATTTTGGTCGAATTTTTTAAGAATTTTCTAATTTTCAGATAGGAGGTTCCATATAAGGTCAAAAACTACATACTCAGATCTTCACCAAACTTTGCAGGGATACATTGCATATCAAGACACGTGGAAAAAACGTACAAAACAAGAGATTGGGGTCATCAAGATTTTGGACGGATTTTTTAGGAATTTTCAAATTTTCAGATGGGAGGTTCCAGATAAGGTCAAAAACTACATACTCACATCTTCACCAAACTTTGCAGGGATACATTGGATGTCAAGACACGTGGAAAAAACGTACAAAACAAGAGATTGGAGACATCAAGATTTTGGACGAATTTTTTAAGAATTTTCAAATTTTCAGAAAGGATGTTCCAGATAAGGTCAAAAACTACATACTCAGATCTTCACCAAACTTTTCAGTTATACATTCGATGTCAAGACACGTGGAAAAAACATACAAAACATAGGATTGGGGACATCAAGATTTTGGTCAAATTTTTTAAGAATTTTCAAATTTTCAGATAGGAGGTTCCATATAAGGTCAAAAACTACATACTCAGATCTTCACCAAACTTTGCAGGGATACATTGAATGTCAAGACACGTGGAAAAAACGTACAAAACAAGAGATTGGGGTCATCAAGATTTTGGACGGATTTTTTAGGAATTTTCAAATTTTCAGATGGGAGGTTCCAGATAAGGTCAAAAACTACATACTCAGATCTTCACCAAACTTTGCAGGGATACATTGGATGTCAAGACACGTGGAAAAAACGTACAAAACAAGAGATTGGAGACATCAAGATTTTGGACGAATTTTTTAAGAATTTTCAAATTTTCAGAATGGATGTTCCAGATAAAGTCAAAAACGACATACTCAGATCTTCACCAAACTTTGCAGGGATACATTGGATGTCAAGACACGTGGAAAAAACGTACAAAACAAGAGATTGGAGACATCAAGATTTTGGACGGATTTATTAGGAATTTTCAAATTTTCAGATGGGAGGTTCCAGATAAGGTCAAAAACGACATACTCAGATCTTCACCAAACTTTTCAGGGATACATTGGATGTCAAGACACGTGGAAAAAACGTACAAAACAAGAGATTGGAGACATCAAGATTTTGGACGGATTTTTTAGGAATTTTCAAATTTTCAGATGGGAGGTTCCAGATAAGGTCAAAAACTACACACTCAGATCTTCACCAAACTTTGCAGGGATACATTGGATGTCAAGACACGTGGAAAAAACGTACAAAACAAGAGATTGGAGACATCAAGATTTTGGACGAATTTTTTAAGAATTTTCAAATTTTCAGATGGGAGGTTCCAGATAAGGTCAAAAACTACATACTCAGATCTTCACCAAACGTTGCAGGGATACTTTGCATGTCAAGACACGTGGAAAAAACGTACGAAACAAGAGACTGGGGACATCAAGATTTTGGACGAATTTTTTAAGAATTTTCAAATTTTTAGAAAGGAGGTTCCATATAAGGTCAAAAACTACATACTCAGATCTTCACCAAACTTTGCAGGGATACATTGGATGTCAAGACACGTGGGAAAAACGTACAAAACAAGAGATTGGAGACATCAAAATTTTGGACGAATTTTTTAACAATTTTCAAATTTTCAGATAGGAGGTTCCAGATAAGGTCAAAAACTACATACTCAGATCTTCACCAAACTTTGCAGGGATACATTGGATGTCAAGACACCTGGAAAAAACATACAAAACATAGGATTGGGGACATCAAGATTTTGGTCGAATTTTTTAAGAATTTTCAAATTTTCAGATAGGAGGTTCCATATAAGGTCAAAAACTACATACTCAGATCTTCACCAAACTATGCAGGGATACATTGGATGTCAAGACACGCGGAAATAACGTACAACACAAGAGATTGGAGACATCAAGATTTTGGACGAATTTTTTAAGAATTTTCAAATTTTCAGATAGGAAGTTCCATATAAGGTCAAAAACTACATACTCAGATCTTCACCAAACATTGCAGGGATACATTGGATGTCAAGACACGTGGAAAAAACGTACGAAACAAGAGATTGGAGACATCAAGATTTTGGATGAATTTTTTAAGAATTTTCAAATTTTCAGATAGGAGGTTCCAGATAAGGTCAAAAACTACATACTCAGATCTTCACCAAACGTTGCAGGGATACTTTGCATGTCAAGACACGTGGAAAAAACGTACAAAACAAGAGATTGGAGACATCAAGATTTTCGACGAATTTTTTAAGAATTTTCAAATTTTCAGATGGGAGGTTCCAGATAAGGTCAAAAACGACATACTCAGATCTTCACCAAACTTTGCATGGATACATTGGATGTCAAGACACGTGGAAAAAACGTACAAAACAAGAGATTGGAGACATCAAGATTTTGGACGAATTTTTGAGGAATTTTCAAATTTTCAGAAATCAGGTTCCAGATAAGGTCAAAAACTACATAATCAGATCTTCACCAAACTTTGCAGGGATACATTGGATGTCAAGACACGTGGGAAAAACGTACAAAACAAGAGATTGGAGACATCAAGATTTTGGACGAATTTTTTAACAATTTTGAAATTTTCAGATAGGAGGTTCCAGATAAGGTCAAAAACTACATACTCAGATCTTCACCAAACTTTGCAGGGATACATTGGATGTCAAGACACGTGAAAAAAACGTACGAAACAAGAGATTGGGGTCATCAAAGTTTTGGACGGATTTTTTAGGAATTTTCAATTTTCAGATGGGAGGTTCCAGATAAGGTCAAAAACTACATACTCAGATGTTCACCAAACTTTGCAGGGATACATTGGATATCAAGACACGTGGAAAAAACGTACAAAACAAGAGATTGGAGACATCAAGATTTTGGACGAATTTTTTAAGAATTTTCAAATTTTCAGATAGGAGGTTCCATATAAGGTCAAAAACTACATACTCAGATCTTCACCAAACTTTGCAGGGATACATTGGATGACAAGACACGTGGAAAAAACGTACAAAACAAGAGATTGGGGTCATCAAGATTTTGGACGGATTTTTTAGGAATTTTCAAATTTTCAGATGGGAGGTTCCATATAAGGTCAAAAACTACATACTCAGATCTTCATAAAACTTTGCAGGGATACATTGGATGTCAAGACACGTGGAAAAAACGTACATAACAAGATATTGGAGACATCAAGATTTTGGACGAATTTTTTAAGAATTTTCAAATTTTCAGAAAGGATGTTCCAGATAAGGTCAAAAACGACATACTCAGATCTTCACCAAACTTTGCAGGGATACATTGGATGTGAAGACACGTGGAAAAAACGTACAAAACAAGAGATTGGAAACATCAAGATTTTGGACGAATTTTTTAAGAATTTTCAAATTTTCAGATAGGAGGTTCCAGATAAGGTCAAAAACTACATACTCAGATCTTCACCAAACTTTGCAGGGATACATTGGATGTCAAGACACGTGGAAAAAACGTACAAAACAAGAGATTGGAGACATCAAGATTTTGGACGAATTTTTGAGGAATTTTCAAATTTTCAGAAATGAGGTTCCAGATATAGTCAAAAACTACATACTCAGATCTTCACCAAACGTTGCAGGGATACTTTGCATGTCAAGACACGTGGAAAAAACGTACAAAACAAGAGATTGGAGACATCAAGATTTTCGACGAATTTTTTAAGAATTTTCAAATTTTCAGATGGGAGGTTCCAGATAAGGTCAAAAACGACATACTCAGATCTTCACCAAACTTTGCAGGGATACTCTGCATGTCAAGACACGTGGAAAAAACGTACAAAACAAGAGATTGGAGACATCAAGATTTTCGACGAATTTTTTAAGAATTTTCAAATTTTCAGAAAGGATGTTCCAGATAAGGTCAAAACCGACATACTCAGATTTTCACCAAACTTTGCAGGGATACATTGGATGTCAAGACACGTGGAAAAAACGTACAAAACAAGAGATTGGAGACATCAAGATTTTGGACGATTTTTTTAAGAATTTTCAAATTTTCAGATAGGAGGTTCCAGATAAGGTCAAAAACTACATACTCAGATCTTCACCAAGCTTTGCAGGGATACATTGGATGTCAAGACACGTGGAAAAAACGTACAAAACAAGAGATTGGAGACATCAAGATTTTGGACGAATTTTTGAGGAATTTTCAAATTTTCAGAAATGAGGTTCCAGATAAGGTCAAAAACTACATACTCAGATCTTCACCAAACTTTGCAGGGATACATTGGATGTCAAGACACGTGGGAAAAACGTACAAAACAAGAGATTGGAGACATCAAAATTTTGGACGAATTTTTTAACAATTTTCAAATTTTCAGATAGGAGGTTCCAGATAAGGTCAAAAACTACATACTCAGATCTTCACCAGACTTTGCAGGGATACATTGGATGTCAAGACACGTGGAAAAAACGTACAAAACAAGAGATTGGAGACATCAAGATTTTGGACGAATTTTTTAAGAATTTTCAAATTTTCAGATAGGATGTTCCAGATAAGGTCAAAAACTACATACTCAGATCTTCACCAAACGTTGCAGGGATACTTTGCATGTCAAGACACGTGGAAAAAACGTACAAAACAAGAGATTGGGGACATCAAGATTTTGGACGAATTTTTTAAGAATTTTCAAATTTTCAGAAAGGAGGTTCCATATAAGGTCAAAAACTACATACTCAGATCTTCACCAAACTTTGCAGGGATACATTGGATGTCAAGACACGTGGAAAAAACGTACAAAACAAGAGATTTGAGACATCAAGATTTTGGACGAATTCTTTAAGAGTTTTCAAATATTCAGATAGGAGGGTCCAGATAAGGTCAAAAACTACATACTCAGATCTTCACCAAACTTTGCAGGGATACATTGGATGTCAAGACACGTGGAAAAAACGTACAAAACAAGAGATTGGAGACATCAAGATTTTGGACGAATTTTTGAGGAATTTTCAAATTTTCAGAAATGAGGTTCCAGATATGGTCAAAAACTACATACTCAGATCTTCACCAAACGTTGCAGGGATACTTTGCATGTCAAGACACGTGGAAAAAACGTACAAAACAAGAGAATGGAGACATCAAGATTTTCTACGAACTTTTTAAGAATTTTCAAATTTTCAGATGGGAGGTTCCAGATAAGGTCA
Organism: Lepisma saccharinum; assembly: GCF_977018435.1. Lineage (NCBI taxonomy): Eukaryota > Metazoa > Arthropoda > Insecta > Zygentoma > Lepismatidae > Lepisma > Lepisma saccharinum. Next base: position 620,842 of record NW_028142970.1, on the reverse strand, counting down.
AAAACGACATACTCAGATCTTCACCAAACTTTGCAGGGATACTCTGCATGTCAAGACACGTGGAAAAAACGTACAAAACAAGAGATTGGAGACATCAAGATTTTCGACGAATTTTTTAAGAATTTTCAAATTTTCAGAAAGGATGTTCCAGATAAGGTCAAAACCGACATACTCAGATCTTCACCAAACTTTGCAGGGATACATTGGATGTCAAGACACGTGGAAAAAACGTACAAAACAAGAGATTGGAGACATCAAGATTTTGGACGATTTTTTTTAGAATTTTCAAATTTTCAGATAGGAGGTTCCAGATAAGGTCAAAAACTACATACTCAGATCTTCACCAAGCTTTGCAGGGATACATTGGATGTCAAGACACGTGGAAAAAACGTACAAAACAAGAGATTGGAGACATCAAGATTTTGGACGAATTTTTGTGGAATATTCAAATTTTCAGAAATGAGGTTCCAGATAAGGTCAAAAACTACATACTCAGATCATCACCAAACTTTGCAGGGATACATTGGATGTCAAGACACGTGGGAAAAACGTACAAAACAAGAGATTGGAGACATCAAAATTTTGGACGAATTTTTTCAAAATTTTCAAATTTTCAGATAGGAGGTTCCAGATAAGGTCAAAAACTACATACTCAGATCTTCACCAGACTTTGCAGGGATACATTGGATGTCAAGACACGTGGAAAAAACGTACAAAACAAGAGATTGGAGACATCAAGATTTTGGACGAATTTTTTAAGAATTTTCAAATTTTCAGATAGGATGTTCCAGATAAGGTCAAAAACTACATACTCAGATCTTCACCAAACGTTGCAGGGATACTTTGCATGTCAAGACACGTGGAAAAAACGTACAAAACAAGAGATTGGGGATATCAAGATTTTGGACGAATTTTTTAAGAATTTTCAAATTTTCAGGAAGGAGGTTCCAGATAAGGTCAAAAACTACATACTCAGATCTTCAACAAACTTTGCAGGGATACATTGGATGTCGAGACACGTGGAAAAAACGTACAAAACAAGAGATTGGAGACATCAAGATTTTGGACGAATTTTTTAAGAATTTTCAAATTTTCAGATGGGAGGTTCCAGATAAGGTCAAAAACGACATACTCAGATCTTCACCAAACTTTTCAGGGATACATTGGATGTCAAGACACGTGGAAAAAACGTACAAAACAAGAGATTGGATACATCAAGATTTTGGACGAATTTTTTAAGAATTTTCAAATTTTCGGATAGGAGGTTCCATATAAGGTCAAAAACTACATACTCAGATCTTCACCAAACTTTGCAGGGATACATTGGATGTCAAGACACGTGTAAAAAACATACAAAACAAGAGATTGGGGTCATCAAGATTTTGGACGGATTTTTTAGGAATTTTCAAATTTTCAGATGGGAGGTTCCAGATAAGGTCAAAAACGACATACTCAGATCTTCACCAAACTTTTCAGGGATACATTGGATGTCAAGACACGTGGAAAAAACGTACAAAACAAGAGATGGGGACATCAAGATTTTGGACGAATTTTTTAAGAATTTTCAAATTTTCAGAAAGGATGTTCCAGATAAGGTCAAAACCGACATACTCAGATCTTCACCAAACTTTGCAGGGATACATTGGATGTCAAGACACGTGGAAAAAACGTACAAAACAAGAGATTGGAGACATCAAGATTTTGGACGATTTTTTTAAGAATTTTCAAATTTTCAGATAGGAGGTTCCAGATAAGGTCAAAAACTACATACTCAGATCTTCACCAAGCTTTGCAGGGATACATTGGATGTCAAGACACGTGGAAAAAACGTACAAAACAAGAGATTGGAGACATCAAGATTTTGGACGAATTTTTGAGGAATTTTCAAATTTTCAGAAATGAGGTTCCAGATAAGGTCAAAAACTACATACTCAGATCTTCACCAAACTTTGCAGGGATACATTGGATGTCAAGACACGTGGGAAAAACGTACAAAACAAGAGATTGGAGACATCAAAATTTTGGACGAATTTTTTAACAATTTTCAAATTTTCAGATAGGAGGTTCCAGATAAGGTCAAAAACTACATACTCAGATCTTCACCAGAATTTGCAGGGATACATTGGATGTCAAGACACGTGGAAAAAACGTACAAAACAAGAGATTGGAGACATCAAGATTTTGGACGAATTTTTTAAGAATTTTCAAATTTTCAGATAGGATGTTCCAGATAAGGTCAAAAACTACATACTCAGATCTTCACCAAACGTTGCAGGGATACTTTGCATGTCAAGACACGTGGAAAAAACGTACAAAACAAGAGATTGGGGATATCAAGATTTTGGACGAATTTTTTAAGAATTTTCAAATTTTCAGATGGGAGGTTCCAGATAAGGTCAAAAACGACATACTCAGATCTTCACCAAACTTTTCAGGGATACATTGGATGTCAAGACACGTGGAAAAAACGTACAAAACAAGAGATTGGATACATCAAGATTTTGGACGAATTTTTTAAGAATTTTCAAATTTTCGGATAGGAGGTTCCATATAAGGTCAAAAACTACATACTCAGATCTTCACCAAACTTTGCAGGGATACATTGGATGTCAAGACACGTGTAAAAAACATACAAAACAAGAGATTGGGGTCATCAAGATTTTGGACGGATTTTTTAGGAATTTTCAAATTTTCAGATGGGAGGTTCCAGATAAGGTCAAAAACGACATACTCAGATCTTCACCAAACTTTTCAGGGATACATTGGATGTCAAGACACGTGGAAAAAACGTACAAAACAAGAGATTGGGGACATCAAGATTTTGGACGAATTTTTTAAGAATTTTCAAATTTTCAGAAAGGAGGTTCCATATAAGGTCAAAAACTACATACTCAGATCTTCACCAAACTTTGCAGGGATACATTGGATGTCAAGACACGTGGAAAAAACGTACAAAACAAGAGATTGGAGACATCAAGATTTTGGACGAATTCTTTAAGAGTTTTCAAATATTCAGATAGGAGGGTCCAGATAAGGTCAAAAACTACATACTCAGATCTTCACCAAACTTTGCAGGGATACATTGGATGTCAAGACACGTGGAAAAAACGTACAAAACAAGAGATTGGAGACATCAAGATTTTGGACGAATTTTTGAGGAATTTTCAAATTTTCAGAAATGAGGTTCCAGATATGGTCAAAAACTACATACTCAGATCTTCACCAAACGTTGCAGGGATACTTTGCATGTCAAGACACGTGGAAAAAACGTACAAAACAAGAGAATGGAGACATCAAGATTTTCGACGAATTTTTAAGAATTTTCAAATTTTCAGATGGGAGGTTCCAGATAAGGTCAAAAACGACATACTCAGATCTTCACCAAACTTTGCAGGGATACTCCGCATGTCAAGACACGTGGAAAAAACGTACAAAACAAGAGATTGGAGACATCAAGATTTTCGACGAATTTTTTAAGAATTTTCAAATTTTCAGAAAGGATGTTCCAGATAAGGTCAAAACCGACATACTCAGATCTTCACCAAACTTTGCAGGGATACATTGGATGTCAAGACACGTGGAAAAAACGTACAAAACAAGAGATTGGAGACATCAAGATTTTGGACGATTTTTTTAAGAATTTTCAAATTTTCAGATAGGAGGTTCCAGATAAGGTCAAAAACTACATACTCAGATCTTCACCAAGCTTTGCAGGGATACATTGGATGTCAAGACACGTGGAAAAAACGTACAAAACAAGAGATTGGAGACATCAAGATTTTGGACGAATTTTTGAGGAATTTTCAAATTTTCAGAAATGAGGTTCCAGATAAGGTCAAAAACTACATACTCAGATCTTCACCAAACTTTGCAGGGATACATTGGATGTCAAGACACGTGGGAAAAACGTACAAAACAAGAGATTGGAGACATCAAAATTTTGGACGAATTTTTTAACAATTTTCAAATTTTCAGATAGGAGGTTCCAGATAAGGTCAAAAACTACATACTCAGATCTTCACCAGAATTTGCAGGGATACATTGGATGTCAAGACACGTGGAAAAAACGTACAAAACAAGAGATTGGAGACATCAAGATTTTGGACGAATTTTTTAAGAATTTTCAAATTTTCAGATAGGATGTTCCAGATAAGGTCAAAAACTACATACTCAGATCTTCACCAAACGTTGCAGGGATACTTTGCATGTCAAGACACGTGGAAAAAACGTACAAAACAAGAGATTGGGGATATCAAGATTTTGGACGAATTTTTTAAGAATTTTCAAATTTTCAGAAAGGAGGTTCCATATAAGGTCAAAAACTACATACTCAGATCTTCACCAAACTTTGCAGGGATACATTGGATGTCAAGACACGTGGAAAAAACGTACAAAACAAGAGATTGGAGACATCAAGATTTTGGACGAATTTTTTAAGAATTTTCAAATTTTCAGATGGGAGGTTCCAGATAAGGTCAAAAACGACATACTCAGATCTTCACCAAACGTTGCAGGGATACTTTGCATGTCAAGACACGTGGAAAAAACGTACGAAACAAGAGACTGGGGACATCAAGATTTTGGACGAATTTTTTAAGAATTTTCAAATTTTTAGAAAGGAGGTTCCATATAAGGTCAAAAACTACATACTCAGATCTTCACCAAACATTGCAGGGATACATTGGATGTCAAGACACGTGGAAAAAACGTACAAAACAAGAGATTGGAGACATCAAGATTTTCCACGAATTTTTTAAGAATTTTCAAATTTTCAGATGGGAGGTTCTAGATAAGGTCAAAAACGACATACTCAGATCTTCACCAAACTTTGCATGGATACATTGGATGTCAAGACACGTGGAAAAAACATACAAAACATAGGATTGGGGACATCAAGATTTTGGACGAATTTTTTAAGAATTTTCAATTTTTCAGAAAGGAGGTTCCAGATAAGGTCAAAAACTACATACTCAGATCTTCACCAAACTTTGCAGGGATACATTGGATGTCAAAACACATGGAAAAAACGTACAAAAAAAGAGATTGGAGACATCAAGATTTTGGACGAATTTTTTAAGAATTTTCAAATTTTCAGATAGGAGGTTCCATATAAGGTCAAAAACTACATACTCAGATCTTCAACAAACTTTGCAGGGATACATTGGATGTCAAGACACGTGGAAAAAACATACAAAACATAGGATTGGGGACATCAAGATTTTGGTCGAATTTTTTAAGAATTTTCAAATTTTCAGATAGGATGTTCCAGATAAGGTCAAAAACTACATACTCAGATCTTCACCAAACTTTGCAGGGATACATTGGATGTCAAGACACGTGGAAAAAACATACAAAACATAGGATTGGGGATATCAAGATTTTGGTCAAATTTTTTAAGAACTTTCAAATTTTCAGATAGGAGGTTCCATATAAGGTCAAAAACTACATACTCAGATCTTCACCAAACATTGCAGGGATACATTGGATGTCAAGACACGTGGAAAAAACGTACAAAACAAGAGATTGGAGACATCAAGATTTTGGACGAATTTTTGAAGAATTTTCAAACTTTCAGATAGGAGGTTCCAGATAAGGTCAAAAACTACATACTCAGATCTTCACCAAACGTTGCAGGGATACATTGGATGTCAAGACACGTGGAAAAAACGTACAAAACAAAGGGATTGGAGACATCAAGATTTTGGACGAATTTTTTAAGAATTTTCAAATTTTCAGAAAGGAGGTTCCATATAAGGTCAAAAACTACATACTCAGATCATCACCAAACTTTGAAGGGATACATTGGATGTCAAGACACGTGGAAAAAACGTACAAAACAAGAGATTGGAGACATCAAGATTTTGGACGGATTTTTTAGGAATTTTCAAATTTTCAGATGGGAGGTTCCAGATAAGGTCAAAAACTACATACTCAGATCTTCACCAAACTTTGCAGGGATACATTGGATGTCGAGACACGTGGAAAAAAAGGTACAAAACAAGAGATTGGAGACATCAAGATTTTGGACGAATTTTTTAAGAATTTTCAAATTTTCAGATGGGAGGTTCCAGATAAGGTCAAAAACGACATACTCAGATCTTCACCAAACTTTTCAGGGATACATTGGATGTCAAGACACGTGGAAAAAACGTACAAAACAAGAGATTGGATACATCAAGATTTTGGACGAATTTTTTAAGAATTTTCAAATTTTCGGATAGGAGGTTCCATATAAGGTCAAAAACTACATACTCAGATCTTCACCAAACTTTGCAGGGATACATTGGATGTCAAGACACGTGTAAAAAACATACAAAACAAGAGATTGGGGTCATCAAGATTTTGGACGGATTTTTTAGGAATTTTCAAATTTTCAGATGGGAGGTTCCAGATAAGGTCAAAAACGACATACTCAGATCTTCACCAAACTTTTCAGGGATACATTGGATGTCAAGACACGTGGAAAAAACGTACAAAACAAGAGATTGGAGACATCAAGATTTTGGACGGATTTTTTAGGAATTTTCAAATTTTCAGATGGGAGGTTCCAGATAAGGTCAAAAACTACATACTCAGATCTTCACCAAACTTTCCAGGGATACATTGGATGTCGAGACACGTGGAAAAAACGTACAAAACAAGAGATTGGAGACATCAAGATCTTGGACGAATTTTTTAAGAATTTTCAAATTTTCAGATGGGAGGTTCCAGATAAGGTCAAAAACGACATACTCAGATCTTCACCAAACTTTTCAGGGATACATTGGATGTCAAGACACGTGGAAAAAACGTACAAAACAAGAGATTGGATACATCAAGATTTTGGACGAATTTTTTAAGAATTTTCTAATTTTCAGATAGGAGGTTCCATATAAGGTCAAAAACTACATACTCAGATCTTCACCAAACTTTGCAGGGATACATTGGATGTCAAGACACGTGGAAAAAACATACAAAACAAGAGATTGGAGTCATCAAGATTTTGGACGGATTTTTTAGGAATTTTCAAATTTTCAGATGGGAGGTTCCAGATAAGGTCAAAAACTACATACTCAGATCTTCACCAAACTTTGCAGGGATACATTGGATGTCAAGACACGTGGAAAAAACGTACAAAACAAGAGATTGGAGACATCAAGATTTTGGACGAATTTTTTAAGAATTTTCAAATTTTCAGAAAGGAGGTTCCAGATAAGGTCAAAAACTACATACTCAGATCTTCACCAAACTTTGCAGGGATACATTGGATGTCAAGACACATGGAAAAAACGTACAAAACAAGAGATTGGAGACATCAAGATTTTGGTCAAATTTTTTAAGAATTTTCAAATTTTCAGATAGGAGGTTCCATATAAGGTCAAAAACTACATACTCAGATCTTCACCAAACTTTGCAGGGATACATTGGATGTCAAGACACGTGGAAAAAACATACAAAACATAGGATTGGGGACATCAAGATTTTGGTCGAATTTTTTAAGAATTTTCAAATTTTCAGATAGGATGTTCCATATAAGGTCAAAAACTACATACTCAGATCTTCACCAAACTTTGCAGGGATACATTGGATGTCAAGACACGTGGAAAAAACGTACAAAACAAGGGATTGGAGACATCAAGATTTTGGACGAATTTTTTAAGAATTTTCAAATTTTCAGATGGGAGGTTCCAGATAAGGTCAAAAACGACATACTCAGATCTTCATCAAACTTTTCAGGGATACATTGGATGTCAAGACACGTGCAAAAAACATACAAAACATAGGATTGGGGACATCATGATTTTGGTCAATTTTTTTAAAAATTTTCAAATTTTCAGATAGGAGGTTCCATATAAGGTCAAAGAATACATACTCAGATCTTCACCAAACTTTGCAGGGATACATTGGATGTCAAGACACATGGAAAAAACGTACAAAACAAGAGATTTGAGACATCAAGATTTTGGTCAAATTTTTTAAGAATTTTCAAATTTTCAGATAGGAGGTTCCATATAAGGTCAAAAACTACATACTCAGATCTTCACCAAACTTTGCAGGGATACATTGGATGTCAAGACACGTGGAAAAAACATACAAAATATAGGATTGGGGACATCAAGATTTTGGTCGAATTTTTTAAGAATTTTCAAATTTTCAGATAGGATGTTCCATATAAGGTCAAAAACTACATACTCAGATCTTCACCAAACTTTGCAGGGATACATTGGATGTCAAGACACGTGGAAAGAACATACAAAACATAGGATTGGGGATATCAAGATTTTGGTCAAATTTTTTAAGAACTTTCAAATTTTCAGATAGGAGGTTCCATATAAGGTCAAAAACTACATACTCAGATCTTCATCAAACTTTGCATGGATACATTGGATGTCAAGACACGTGGAAAAAACATACAAAACAAGAGATTGGAGACATCAAGATTTTGGACGAATTTTTTAAGAATTTTCAAATTTTCAGAAAGGAGGTTCCAGATAAGGTCAAGAACTACATACTCAGATCTTCACCAAACGTTGCAGGGATACATTGGATGTCAAGACACATGGAAAACGTACAAAACAAGAGATTGGAGACATCAAGATTTTGGATGAATTTTTTAAGAATTTTCAAATTTTCAGATAGGAAGTTCCATACAAGGTCAAAAACTACATACTCAGATCTTCACCAAACTTTGAAGGGATACATTGGATGTCAAGACACTTGGAAAAAACATACAAAACATAGGATTAGGGACATCAAGATTTTGGTCGAATTTTTTAAGAATTTTCTAATTTTCAGATAGGAGGTTCCATATAAGGTCAAAAACTACATACTCAGATCTTCACCAAACTTTGCAGGGATACATTGCATGTCAAGACACGTGGAAAAAACGTACAAAACAAGAGATTGGGGTCATCAAGATTTTGGACGGATTTTTTAGGAATTTTCAAATTTTCAGATGGGAGGTTCCAGATAAGGTCAAAAACTACATACTCACATCTTCACCAAACTTTGCAGGGATACATTGGATGTCAAGACACGTGGAAAAAACATACAAAACAAGAGATTGGAGACATCAAGATTTTGGACGAATTTTTTAAGAATTTTCAAATTTTCAGAAAGGATGTTCCAGATAAGGTCAAAAACTACATACTCAGATCTTCACCATACTTTTCAGTTATACATTGGATGTCAAGACACGTGGAAAAAACATACAAAACATAGGATTGGGGACATCAAGATTTTGGTCAAATTTTTTAAGAATTTTCAAATTTTCAGATAGGAGGTTCCATATAAGGTCAAAAACTACATACTCAGATCTTCACCAAACTTTGCAGGGATACATTGAATGTCAAGACACGTGGAAAAAACGTACAAAACAAGAGATTGGGGTCATCAAGATTTTGGACGGATTTTTTAGGAATTTTCAAATTTTCAGATGGGAGGTTCCAGATAAGGTCAAAAACTACATACTCAGATCTTCAGCAAACTTTGCAGGGATACATTGGATGTCAAGACACGTGGAAAAAACGTACAAAACAAGAGATTGGAGACATCAAGATTTTGGACGAATTTTTTAAGAATTTTCAAATTTTCAGAATGGATGTTCCAGATAAAGTCAAAAACGACATACTCAGATCTTCACCAAACTTTGCAGGGATACATTGGATGTCAAGACACGTGGAAAAAACGTACAAAACAAGAGATTGGAGACATCAAGATTTTGGACGGATTTATTAGGAATTTTCAAATTTTCAGATGGGAGGTTCCAGATAAGGTCAAAAACGACATACTCAGATCCTCACCAAACTTTTCAGGGATACATTGGATGTCAAGACACGTGGAAAAAACGTACAAAACAAGAGATTGGAGACATCAAGATTTTGGACGGATTTTTTAGGAATTTTCAAATTTTCAGATGGGAGGTTCCAGATAAGGTCAAAAACTACATACTCAGATCTTCACCAAACTTTGCAGGGATAAATTGGATGTCGAGACACGTGGAAAAAACGTACAAAACAAGAGATTGCAGACATCAAGATTTTGGACGAATTTTTTAAGAATTTTCAAATTTTCAGATGGGAGGTTCCAGATAAGGTCAAAAACGACATACTCAGATCTTCATCAAACTTTTCAGGGATACATTGGATGTCAAGACACGTGCAAAAAGCATACAAAACATAGGATTGGGGACATCATGATTTTGGTCAAATTTTTTAAAAATTTTCAAATTTTCAGATAGGAGGTTCCATATAAGGTCAAAGAATACATACTCAGATCTTCACCAAACTTTGCAGGGATACATTGGATGTCAAGACACATGGAAAAAACGTACAAAACAAGAGATTTGAGACATCAAGATTTTGGTCAAATTTTTTAAGAATTTTCAAATTTTCAGATAGGAGGTCCCATATAAGGTCAAAAACTACATACTCAGATCTTCACCAAACTTTGCAGGGATACATTGGATGTCAAGACACGTGGAAAAAACATACAAAATATAGGATTGGGGACATCAAGATTTTGGTCGAATTTTTTAAGAATTTTCAAATTTTCAGATAGGATGTTCCATATAAGGTCAAAAACTACATACTCAGATCTTCACCAAACTTTGCAGGGATACATTGGATGTCAAGACACGTGGAAAGAACATACAAAACATAGGATTGGGGATATCAAGATTTTGGTCAAATTTTTTAAGAACTTTCAAATTTTCAGATAGGAGGTTCCATATAAGGTCAAAAACTACATACTCAGATCTTCATCAAACTTTGCATGGATACATTGGATGTCAAGACACGTGGAAAAAACATACAAAACAAGAGATTGGAGACATCAAGATTTTGGACGAATTTTTTAAGAATTTTCAAATTTTCAGAAAGGAGGTTCCAGATAAGGTCAAGAACTACATACTCAGATCTTCACCAAACGTTGCAGGGATACATTGGATGTCAAGACACATGGAAAACGTACAAAACAAGAGATTGGAGACATCAAGATTTTGGATGAATTTTTTAAGAATTTTCAAATTTTCAGATAGGAAGTTCCATATAAGGTCAAAAACTACATACTCAGATCTTCACCAAACTTTGAAGGGATACATTGGATGTCAAGACACGTGGAAAAAACATACAAAACATAGGATTAGGGACATCAAGATTTTGGTCGAATTTTTTAAGAATTTTCTAATTTTCAGATAGGAGGTTCCATATAAGGTCAAAAACTACATACTCAGATCTTCACCAAACTTTGCAGGGATACATTGCATATCAAGACACGTGGAAAAAACGTACAAAACAAGAGATTGGGGTCATCAAGATTTTGGACGGATTTTTTAGGAATTTTCAAATTTTCAGATGGGAGGTTCCAGATAAGGTCAAAAACTACATACTCACATCTTCACCAAACTTTGCAGGGATACATTGGATGTCAAGACACGTGGAAAAAACGTACAAAACAAGAGATTGGAGACATCAAGATTTTGGACGAATTTTTTAAGAATTTTCAAATTTTCAGAAAGGATGTTCCAGATAAGGTCAAAAACTACATACTCAGATCTTCACCAAACTTTTCAGTTATACATTCGATGTCAAGACACGTGGAAAAAACATACAAAACATAGGATTGGGGACATCAAGATTTTGGTCAAATTTTTTAAGAATTTTCAAATTTTCAGATAGGAGGTTCCATATAAGGTCAAAAACTACATACTCAGATCTTCACCAAACTTTGCAGGGATACATTGAATGTCAAGACACGTGGAAAAAACGTACAAAACAAGAGATTGGGGTCATCAAGATTTTGGACGGATTTTTTAGGAATTTTCAAATTTTCAGATGGGAGGTTCCAGATAAGGTCAAAAACTACATACTCAGATCTTCACCAAACTTTGCAGGGATACATTGGATGTCAAGACACGTGGAAAAAACGTACAAAACAAGAGATTGGAGACATCAAGATTTTGGACGAATTTTTTAAGAATTTTCAAATTTTCAGAATGGATGTTCCAGATAAAGTCAAAAACGACATACTCAGATCTTCACCAAACTTTGCAGGGATACATTGGATGTCAAGACACGTGGAAAAAACGTACAAAACAAGAGATTGGAGACATCAAGATTTTGGACGGATTTATTAGGAATTTTCAAATTTTCAGATGGGAGGTTCCAGATAAGGTCAAAAACGACATACTCAGATCTTCACCAAACTTTTCAGGGATACATTGGATGTCAAGACACGTGGAAAAAACGTACAAAACAAGAGATTGGAGACATCAAGATTTTGGACGGATTTTTTAGGAATTTTCAAATTTTCAGATGGGAGGTTCCAGATAAGGTCAAAAACTACATACTCAGATCTTCACCAAACTTTGCAGGGATACATTGGATGTCGAGACACGTGGAAAAAACGTACAAAACAAGAGATTGGAGACATCAAGATCTTGGACGAATTTTTTAAGAATTTTCAAATTTTCAGATGGGAGGTTCCAGATAAGGTCAAAAACGACATACTCAGATCTTCACCAAACTTTTCAGGGATACATTGGATGTCAAGACACGTGGAAAAAACGTACAAAACAAGAGATTGGATACATCAAGATTTTGGACGAATTTTTTAAGAATTTTCTAATTTTCAGATAGGAGGTTCCATATAAGGTCAAAAACTACATACTCAGATCTTCACCAAACTTTGCAGGGATACATTGGATGTCAAGACACGTGGAAAAAACATACAAAACAAGAGATTGGGGTCATCAAGATTTTGGACGGATTTTTTAGGAATTTTCAAATTTTCAGATGGGAGGTTCCAGATAAGGTCAAAAACTACATACTCAGATCTTCACCAAACTTTGCAGGGATACATTGGATGTCAAGACACGTGGAAAAAACGTACAAAACAAGAGATTGGAGACATCAAGATTTTGGACGAATTTTTTAAGAATTTTCAAATTTTGAGAAAGGAGGTTCCAGATAAGGTCAAAAACTACATACTCAGATCTTCACCAAACTTTGCAGGGATACATTGGATGTCAAGACACATGGAAAAAACGTACAAAACAAGAGATTGGAGACATCAAGATTTTGGTCAAATTTTTTAAGAATTTTCAAATTTTCAGATAGGAGGTTCCATATAAAGTCAAAAACTACATACTCAGATCTTCACCAAACTTTGCAGGGATACATTGAATGTCAAGACACGTGGAAAAAACATACAAAACATAGGATTGGGGACATCAAGATTTTGGTCGAATTTTTTAAGAATTTTCAAATTTTCAGATAGGATGTTCCAGATAAGGTCAAAAACTACATACTCAGATCTTCACCAAACTTTGCAGGGATACATTGGATGTCAAGACACGTGGAAAAAACATACAAAACATAGGATTGGGGATATCAAGATTTTGGTCAAATTTTTTAAGAACTTTCAAATTTTCAGATAGGAGGTTCCATATAAGGTCAAAAACTACATACTCAGATCTTCACCAAACATTGCAGGGATACATTGGATGTCAAGACACGTGGAAAAAACGTACAAAACAAAAGATTGGAGACATCAAGATTTTGGACGAATTTTTGAAGAATTTTCAAACTTTCAGATAGGAGGTTCCAGATAAGGTCAAAAACTACATACTCAGATCTTCACCAAACGTTGCAGGGATACATAGTATGTCAAGACACGTGGAAAAAACGTACAAAACAAGGGATTGGAGACATCAAGATTTTGGACGAATTTTTTAAGAATTTTCAAATTTTCAGAAAGGAGGTTCCATATAAGGTCAAAAACTACATACTCAGATCTTCACCAAACTTTGAAGGGATACATTGGATGTCAAGACACGTGGAAAAAACGTACAAAACAAGAGATTGGAGACATCAAGATTTTGGACGGATTTTTTAGGAATTTTCAAATTTTCAGATGGGAGGTTCCAGATAAGGTCAAAAACTACATACTCAGATCTTCACCAAACTTTGCAGGGAAAATTGGATGTCGAGACACGTGGAAAAAACGTACAAAACAAGAGATTGCAGACATCAAGATTTTGGACGAATTTTTTAAGAATTTTCAAATTTTCAGATGGGAGGTTCCAGATAAGGTCAAAAACGACATACTCAGATCTTCATCAAACTTTTCAGGGATACATTGGATGTCAAGACACGTGCAAAAAACATACAAAACATAGGATTGGGGACATCAAGATTTTGGTCAAATTTTTTAAAAATTTTCAAATTTTCAGATAGGAGGTTCCATATAAGGTCAAAGAATACATACTCAGATCTTCACCAAACTTTGCAGGGATACATTGGATGTCAAGACACATGGAAAAAACGTACAAAACAAGAGATTTTAGACATCAAGATTTTGGTCAAATTTTTTAAGAATTTTCAAATTTTCAGATAGGAGGTTCCATATAAGGTCAAAAACTACATACTCAGATCTTCCCCAAACTTTGCAGGGATACATTGGATGTCAAGACACCTGGAAAAAACATACAAAATATAGGATTGGGGACATCAAGATTTTGGTCGAATTTTTTAAGAATTTTCAAATTTTCAGATAGGAGGTTCCATATAAGGTCAAAAACTACATACTCAGATCTTCACCAAACTTTGCAGGGATACATTGGATGTCAAGACACGTGGAAAGAACATACAAAACATAGGATTGGGGATATCAAGATTTTGGTCAAATTTTTTAAGAACTTTCAAATTTTCAGATAGGAGGTTCCATATAAGGTCAAAAACTACATACTCAGATCTTCATCAAACTTTGCATGGATACATTGGATGTCAAGACACGTGGAAAAAACATACAAAACAAGAGATTGGAGACATCAAGATTTTGGACGAATTTTTTAAGAATTTTCAAATTTTCAGAAAGGAGGTTCCAGATAAGGTCAAGAACTACATACTCAGATCTTCACCAAAGGTTGCAGGGATACATTGGATGTCAAGACACATGGAAAAACGTACAAAACAAGAGATTGGAGACATCAAGATTTTGGATGAATTTTTTAAGAATTTTCAAATTTTCAGATAGGAAGTTCCATATAAGGTCAAAAACTACATACTCAGATCTTCACCAAACTTTGAAGGGATACATTGGATGTCAAGACACGTGGAAAAAACATACAAAACATAGGATTAGGGACATCAAGATTTTGGTCGAATTTTTTAAGAATTTTCTAATTTTCAGATAGGAGGTTCCATATAAGGTCAAAAACTACATACTCAGATCTTCACCAAACTTTGCAGGGATACATTGGATGTCAAGACACGTGGAAAAAACATACAAGACATAGGATTGGGGACATCAAGATTTTGGTCGAATTTTTTAAGAACTTTCAAATTTTCAGATAGGAGGTTCCATATAAGGTCAAAAACTACATACTCAGATCTTCACCAAACTTTGAAGGGATACATTGGATGTCAAGACACGTGGAAAAAACGTACAAAACAAGAGATTGGGGTCATCAAGATTTTGGACGGATTTTTTAGGAATTTTCAAATTTTCAGATGGGAGGTTCCAGATAAGGTCAAAAACTACTTACTCAGATCTTCACCAAACTTTCCAGGGATACATTGGATGTCGAGACACGTGGAAAAAACGTACAAAACAAGAGATTGGAGACATCAAGATTTTGGACGAATTTTTTAAGAATTTTCAAATTTTCAGAAAAGATGTTCCAGATAAGGTCAAAAACGACATACTCAGATCTTCACCAAACTTTTCAGGGATACATTGGATGTCAAGACACGTGGAAAAAACATACAAAACATAGGATTGGGGACATCAAGATTTTGGTCAAATTTTTTAAGAATTTTCAAATTTTCAGATAGGAGGTTCCATATAAGATCAAAGAATACATACTCAGATCTTCACCAAACATGGCAGGGATACATTGGATGTCAAGACACGTGAAAAAAACGTACAAAACAAGAGATTGGGGTCATCAAGATTTTGGACAGATTTTTTACGAATTTTCAAATTTTCAGATAGGAGGTTCCAGATAAGGTCAAAAACTACATACTCAGATCTTCACCAAACTTTGCAGGGATACATTGGATGTCAAGACACGTGGAAAAAACACACAAGACATAGGATTGGGGACATCAAGATTTTGGTCGAATTTTTTAAGAATTTTCAAATTTTCAGATAGGAGGTTCCATATAAGGTCAAAAACTACATACTCTGATCTTCACCAAACTTTGCAGGGATACATTGCATGTCAAGACACGTGGAAAAAACGTACAAAACAAGAGATTGGGGTCATCAAGATTTTGGACGGATTTTTTAGGAATTTTCAAATTTTCAGATGGGAGGTTCCAGATAAGGTCAAAAACTACATACTCACATCTTCACCAAACTTTGCAGGGATACATTGGATGTCAAGACACGTGGAAAAAACGTACAAAACAAGAGATTGGAGACATCAAGATTTTGGACGAATTTTTTAAGAATTTTCAAATTTTCAGAAAGGATGTTCCAGATAAGGTCAAAAACTACATACTTAGATCTTCACCAAACTTTTCAGTTATACATTGGATGTCAAGACACGTGGAAAAAACATACAAAACATAGGATTGGGGACATCAAGATTTTGGTCAAATTTTTTAAGAATTTTCAAATTTTCAGATAGGAGGTTCCATATAAGGTCAAAAACTACATACTCAGATCTTCACCAAACTTTGCAGGGATACATTGAATGTCAAGACACGTGGAAAAAACGTACAAAACAAGAGATTGGGGTCATCAAGATTTTGGACGGATTTTTGAGGAATTTTCAAATTTTCAGATGGGAGGTTCCAGATAAGGTCAAAAACTACATACTCAGATCTTCACCAAACTTTGCAGGGATACATTGGATGTCAAGACACGTGGAAAAAACGTACAAAACAAGAGATTGGAGACATCAAGATTTTGGACGAATTTTTTAAGAATTTTCAAATTTTCAGAAAGGATGTTCCAGATAAAGTCAAAAACGACATACTCAGATCTTCACCAAACTTTGCAGGGATACATTGGATGTCAGGACACGTGGAAAAAACGTACAAAACAAGAGATTGGAGACATCAAGATTTTGGACGAATTTTTTAAGAATTTTCAAATTTTCAGATAGGAGGTTCCAGATAAGGTCAAAAACTACATACTCAGATCTTCACCAAACTTTGCAGGGATACATTGGATGTCAAGACACGTGGAAAAAACGTACAAAACAAGAGATTGGGGTCATCAAGATTTTGGACGGATTTTTTAGGAATTTTCAAATTTTCAGATGGGAGGTTCCAGATAAGGTCAAAAACTACATACTCACATCTTCACCAAACTTTGCAGGGATACATTGGATGTCAAGACACGTGGAAAAAACGTACAAAACAAGAGATTGGAGACATCAAGATTTTGGACGAATTTTTTAAGAATTTTCAAATTTTCAGAAAGGATGTTCCAGATAAGGTCAAAAACTACATACTCAGATCTTCACCAAAGTTTTCAGGGATACATTGGATGTCAAGACACGTAGAAAAAACATACAAAACATGGGATTGGGGACATCAAGATTTTGGTCAAATTTTTTAAGAATTTTCAAATTTTCAGATAGGATGTTCCATATAAGGTCAAAAACTACATACTCAGATCTTCACCAAACATTGCAGGGATACATTGGATGTCAAGACACGTGGAAAAAACGTACAAAACAAGAGATTGGAGACATCAAGATTTTGGACGAATTTTTGAGGAATTTTCAAATTTTCAGAAATGAGGTTCCAGATATGGTCAAAAACTACATACTCAGATCTTCATCAAACTTTGCAGGGATACATTGGATGTCAAGACACGTGGGAAAAACGTACAAAACAAGAGATTGGAAACATCAAGATTTTGGACGAATTTTTTAAGAATTTTCAAGATTTCAGATAGGAGGTTCCAGATAAGGTCAAAAACTACATACTCAGATCTTCACCAAACTTTGCAGGGATACATTGAATGTCAAGACACGTGGAAAAAACGTACAAAACAAGAGATTGGGGTCATAAAGTTTTTGGACGGATTTTTTAGGAATTTTCAAATTTTCAGATGGGAGGTTCCAGATAAGGTCAAAAACTACATACTCAGATCTTCACCAAACTTTGCAGGGATACATTGGATGTTAAGACACGTGGAAAAAACGTACAAAACAAGAGATTGGAGACATCAAGATTTTGGACGAATTTTTTAAGAATTTTCAAATTTTCAGAAAGGATGTTCCAGATAAGGTCAAAAACGACATACTCAGATCTTCACCAAACTTT
Organism: Lepisma saccharinum; assembly: GCF_977018435.1. Classification (NCBI taxonomy): domain Eukaryota; kingdom Metazoa; phylum Arthropoda; class Insecta; order Zygentoma; family Lepismatidae; genus Lepisma; species Lepisma saccharinum. The sequence continues at coordinate 602,576 of NW_028142970.1, read as the reverse complement.
GCAGGGATACATTGGATGTCAAGACACGTGGAAAAAACGTACAAGACAAGAGATTGGAGACATCAAGATTTTGGACGAATTTTTTAAGAATTTTCAAATTTTCAGATAGGAGGTTCCAGATAAAGTCAAAACTACATACTCAGATCTTCACCAAACTTTGCAGGGATACATTGGATGTCAAGACACGTGGGAAAAACGTACAAAACAAGAGTTTGGAGACATCAAGATTTTGGACGAATTTTTTAACAATTTTCAATTTTTCAGATAGGAGGTTCCAGATAAGGTCAAAAACTACATACTCAGATCTTCACCAAACTTTGCAGGGATACATTGGATGTCAAGACACGTGGAAAAAACGTACAAAACAAGAGATTGGGGTCATCAAGATTTTGGACGGATTTTTTAGGAATTTTCAAATTTTCAGATAGGAGGTTCCAGATAAGGTCAAAAACTACATACTCAGATCTTCACCAAACTTTGCAGGGATACATTGGATGTCAAGACACGTGGAAAAAACGTACAAAACAAGAGATTGGAGACATCAAGATTTTGGACGAATTTTTTAAGAATTTTCAAATTTTCAGAAAGGATGTTCCATATAAGGTCAAAAACGACATACTCAGATCTTCACCAAACTTTGCAGGGATACTCTGGATGTCAAGACGCGTGGAAAAAACATACAAAACATAGGATTGGGGACATCAAGATTTTGGTCAATTTTTTTAAGAATTTTCAAATTTTCAGATAGGAGGTTCCATATAAGGTCAAAAACTACATACTCAGATCTTCACCAAACATTGCAGGGATACATTGGATGTCAAGACACGTGGAAAAAACGTACAAAACAAGAGATTGGAGACATCAAGATTTTGGACGAATTTTTTAAGAATTTTCAAATTTTCAGATAGGAGGTTCCATATAAGGTCAAAAACTACATACTCAGATCTTCACCAAACTTTGCAGGGATACACTGGATGTCAAGACACGTGGAAAAAACATACAAGACATAGGATTGGAGACATCAAGATTTTGGACGAATTTTTTAAGTATTTTCAAATTTTCAGAAAAGATGTTCCAGATAAGGTCAAAAACGACATACTCAGATCTTCACCAAACTTTTCAGGGATACATTGGATGTCAAGACACGTGGAAAAAACATACAAAACATAGGATTGGGGACATCAAGATTTTGGTCAAATTTTTTAAGAATTTTCAAATTTTCAGATAGGAGGTTCCATATAAGATCAAAGAATACATACTCAGATCTTCACCAAACATGGCAGGGATACATTGGATGTCAAGACACGTGGAAAAAACGTACAAAACAAGAGATTGGGGTCATCAAGATTTTGGACAGATTTTTTACGAATTTTCAAATTTTCAGATAGGAGGTTCCAGATAAGGTCAAAAACTACATACTCAGATGTTCACCAAACTTTGCAGGGATACATTGGATGTCAAGACACGTGGAAAAAACATACAAGACATAGGATTGGGGACATCAAGATTTTGGTCGAATTTTTTAAGAATTTTCAAATTTTCAGATAGGAGGTTCCATATAAGGTCAAAAACTACATACTCTGATCTTCACCAAACTTTGCAGGGATACATTGCATGTCAAGACACGTGGAAAAAACGTACAAAACAAGAGATTGGGGTCATCAAGATTTTGGACGGATTTTTTAGGAATTTTCAAATTTTCAGATGGGAGGTTCCAGATAAGGTCAAAAACTACATACTCACATCTTCACCAAACTTTGCAGGGATACATTGGATGTCAAGACACGTGGAAAAAACGTACAAAACAAGAGATTGGAGACATCAAGATTTTGGACGAATTTTTTAAGAATTTTCAAATTTTCAGAAAGGATGTTCCAGATAAGGTCAAAAACTACATACTCAGATCTTCACCAAACTTTTCAGTTATACATTGGATGTCAAGACACGTGGAAAAAACATACAAAACATAGGATTGGGGACATCAAGATTTTGGTCAAATTTTTTAAGAATTTTCAAATTTTCAGATAGGAGGTTCCATATAAGGTCAAAAACTACATACTCAGATCTTCACCAAACTTTGCAGGGATACATTGAATGTCAAGACACGTGGAAAAAACGTACAAAACAAGAGATTGGGGTCATCAAGATTTTGGACGGATTTTTGAGGAATTTTCAAATTTTCAGATGGGAGGTTCCAGATAAGGTCAAAAACTACATACTCAGATCTTCACCAAACTTTGCAGGGATACATTGGATGTCAAGACACGTGGAAAAAACGTACAAAACAAGAGATTGGAGACATCAAGATTTTGGACGAATTTTTTAAGAATTTTCAAATTTTCAGAAAGGATGTTCCAGATAAAGTCAAAAACGACATACTCAGATCTTCACCAAACTTTGCAGGGATACATTGGATGTCAAGACACGTGGAAAAAACGTACAAAACAAGAGATTGGAGACATCAAGATTTTGGACGAATTTTTTAAGAATTTTCAAATTTTCAGATAGGAGGTTCCAGATAAGGTCAAAAACTACATACTCAGATCTTCACCAAACTTTGCAGGGATACATTGGAT